>NW_023596576.1:31032977-31203068 GCF_011947565.3 Pollicipes pollicipes
CGCGCGCGCGCGCAGCATGCCATCATTTGACTCTGCTGCTCACCAGGTCAAGAACCAGTTTAGACAAAAATACATGCATCCATCCGCTGTCGGGCCGACTGACCGACCCGCATGCCTTGTAAGTTATTGACCGAAGTCACCCACTCAAGTAATCATGGGCTATATGCGGCCAAACTGTCGCCACCTGAAGCCCTCAGGCTATTCCGGCCAGCGTGTGCCCGCCCCAAACCACCCACGCGCCGGCAGTGCCGCGCTTGCGGGCGAAGGGGCCGCCTCCGACGCGTCGGCCGCGGCCTAAATTTGGACCTCGGACCCTCCGCGGAGAGCAATGCGCTGCACGAACCGGCCTGGTATCCAGCCTCAGCTGTCACGCCGCCAGCGGCCCCTGCCGGTCGACGGCAGGGCCCCCAGCGGGCGCCGGGGCCGGCGCGGCGGCGGAGGCGTGCGGTGTCGTCCGCTGCCGTCGGCCTCCTCCTGCGCCCCTGCGTGTCTCCCGGCTGGGTCCGATCAATGGCGCGTGCACGGCCGCCATGGGACGCTCGGCGACCGGCCGTGGGGAGGCGGCGCTGGGCGGCGGCCGGACAGCGCCACAAGGACGGCCCGGTGCCGCGGCCGGCTGGCCCGCGGCCGGCCGGCTCGCGGCCGGCTGGCCCGCGGTTGGCTGGCCCGCGGTCGGCCGGCTCGCGGCCGGCTGGCCCGCGGCCGGCTGGCCCGCGGCTGGCTGGCCCGCGGTCGGCCGGCTCGCGGCCGGCTGGCCCGCGGTCGGCTGGCCCGCGGTCGGCTGGCCCGCGGTCGGCCGGCTCGCGGCTGGCGGACGAGGCTCGCGGTCAGAGCGGTGGCCCTTCACAGGATGCTGTGCTCGTCAATATGACAGCGAATTACCCTTGGCCATAAGCTGCGGACATCAGAGTGTGTTGCGCGTGTCAGTTACGCGTTGGCCTCCATTGCGGGCAATCAAAAGCATGCTGAAGAACCGCGACCGAAGCGATTTCTTCAGGCGTTATTTTCCAAGTAGCAATGTAATGGCACCCGATGTTCAACTCTGTCCTCCAGTGCACACATATTAAATTGCGTTGCGTCGCGTCTAATGTCTTTTAATCTTTGACACGGCACGAAATACTCGGAGTACCAATGATCCAGAAAGGGCAAAGCCTGGTGGCATTTGGTCTGAAAACGCGTCAGGCTGGCTCACAGCGGCCGACGTTTCTCTGAACTCCCCGCAATATCTGTCATAGCCAGCCAGGAAATTTCAATCGTTGCAGGCGAGCGGCATTCTTAATGAAAATTCAGCTCCATGCTGTGCCTTCATTTTAACGCTCCTCCAGTGCAGATCGTGTCGATTTGGTACGGGTTAGTTTAGTTTAATTTGGTGCGCAAGATGGTAACTAGCTTGGAAATGGTGCACCTGCGTGGTTACTGGCGGGAAAATGATGCCGTCATCGCCATGAATTTATGTCGCATTCTGAGGTAAGGAGCTTTTCGGAAAAGAGCCAGGAACAAAAAGTGTTTGCAGTGTATACTGATTTATCACAAATATTTTGTTCTCGAAATTCCCGCCACAAAGGTCACAGACCCATCATTTTTGTTGTTTCTTTTTCACTGACGCCACGGAGTGCCGCCGTTGCCTCGAAGTCTACTTTTCACCGGGCCTGTATCAAAACCGTCAAGAGCAATGTATGCAACTCTGAGACGGTATCAACACGGTCTTGGCTTCGGCATGTCGGCAGTCGCCTGTTGCCTGGGATACGCCTGCTGATAATCACCCTCGCCAGTCACGTGGAACCGATACATCCGGGTTAGGGGTGGGATGCGGGGGGCTTGATGGCCCTGTAGACAGTCATGAAGCGGCTCACCATGGATACGGCGCCTATTATTATATCGTAAAATATTCCCGTTATTGCGTAAGGAGAAGATGACTTGAGCAGTTATGGTGCTCCTAGGTCCAAATCACGAAGAACCAGATGCCAGCTGTCCAAAACTTCAGCAGGGGAGGGCAACCAAAACCAACCTCAAGGAGATGCCGCTGATCTGTGTCCACTCCGTCAGCCTTTCCTCTCCCTTCCCGTGTGCGTAGCCCCACATGTCTAGGTCACGATCGTCCTGACCTGCCGCCGTCGCACCACAGCCGGTCGGGTCCCACCCCCACACGTCTAGATCGCGATCGTCCTGACCTGCCGCCGCCGCACCACAGCCGGTCGGGTCCCACCCCCACATGTCTAGGTCGCGATCGTCCTGACCTGCCGCCGCCGCACCACAGCCGGTCGGGTCCCACCCCCACATGTCTAGGTCACGATCGTCCTGACCTGCCGCCGCCGCACCACAGCCGATCGGGTCCCACCCCCACATGTCTAGGTCACGAGCGTCCTGACCTGCCGCCGCCGCACCACAGCCGGTCGGGTCCCACCCCCACATGTCTAGGTCGCGATCGTCCTGACTTGCCGCCGCCGCACCACAGCCGGTCGGGTCCCACCCCCACACGTCTAGGTCACGATCGTCCTGACCTGCCGCCGCCGCACCACAGCCGGTCGGGTCCCACCCCCACACGTCTAGGTCGCGATCGTCCTGACCTGCCGCCGCCGCACCACAGCCGGTCGGGTCCCACCCCCACACGTCTAGGTCACGAACGTCCTGACCTGCCGCCGCCGCACCACAGCCGGTCGGGTCCCAGCCCGCCCCGATGTGTCGCCTTCGGCCAGTTGTCCGCAGCCGGGGTCCGCCTATCACCGCCGCAAGCTGTAAGGTAACGGAGGTGGGACTCGATGACGACCGAGGGCAGTGGCCAATCCGGCCCTGCCGAGGTCGTCCGCAGACTGGGCGGCGCCGCGTGTCTCACTGCGCCATGCACGCCGCTGTGCTGCGCCGCCGAGAGACGGCCATCTGTCAGGGAACCCGTAGAACGGGTGTTTTTGAAGCGGCCAACTTTGGGCGCATATCTCCCGCAAGCAGCCAACTTATGGTGCAGTGGGACCGGGTGTGCCCAAAGTTGGTGTAGTTCTCCGGCCGTTTCTCCCGACAGCACCACTCGCGCGTCACCTGCATCCACCCATGTTCACACTCACCTGTAGTGATTGCGGTCGGTGAGGCGACGGGGAAGTGGAATAGCGACCCACCCCCGCCCATCTTCGCGCCAATATATGATGTCATTCATTGCTGCTCGAACGAACTGCTGGTAAAGACGCTGCCGTGGAAAATTCCCACGAACATGCTCTGGCCACATCAGCAAGTGTGGTGCCAAGTGTCAGTTGGCAGTGTCCCTCGCTACCATGTGACGCATGTCGCCTCATCCCTTGTTCCTGTAGTGCGCGGACGCTCCACCTCACCCCTGGACTATGACGCTGGGTGACGTCGTCCGCTGTGACGCATTCCGCCCTTTGTTGCCGGCGAGCTCGCCGGGGGAGCGCAGAGCTGCGGTGCACGAACCGTGTTGTGCGCGGCGGCGCTGGGCTGTAGATAGGCGGATGGCGGTTTGTGACGGCTGAGGATAAACACCTGGCATAATACGAAGTCGACCACATGATCTCTGACATCATCTTCTGAACCAAAATAAGCTGTTTGGAGCGACACACGGAAGATCCATTAACCCGTGCTTCCGCCCTATCGGTTGCTGCCATCTGACAGTGAGCCGGTCGAGTGCTAATGGCTGTTCAGTGTTGCTGCGGCCCGGTTGTGCGCTGGCGCCTATTCGGGATGAGTTGGCACGGTGTGACGACAGTGCGACAAATCGGCCACTGGCCGCCGCTGCCGACCTCATCAGCGCGCCGGCTCGGCGCCGCTGACCGCCGGCACACCGCCAACCATGAGAATGTTCACTGTCTGCCGACCCATTCCGTTGCCGGCTCGGCCCGCTGCTACCGCGGTCGACCGTCGTCTCAGGAAAGCAAGTGGCGTCCCAGCGGCGGTCGGCAGCTGACGAACACAGCCGACGCCGCGCGACGGCTGGCGTGACCCCGTCGATGGCCGCTCCGGCAGCGCAAGACAGACGCGTCGCGCCGCTGACAGAGTGTGCCGGGCTCGTCGACAGCCGACACAACCATCAAAAGTCCGGCGGTGTGCGATCTAAGGCGGCGTCCTTGACCTCGGAGGATCGTGGCTGTCAGGGCCCGTCGCGGCTGGAATGAGGTCTTTGGGGCAACGCGGACGACACTGCGACGCCGCTGGCAGCCGTAAGTGGAGCATTGCGACCACACGGAGGTCGCGCTCTTGACCCGGAAGTCGGCCGCTGCTGCCAGCGGTGACGAAATGTGGTCCAGGAGGCCTGGAGGCAGGTTCGGTGTACGGGCTGGGCATCGATACGGGAATTTGGAACCCTACGGTGGCGCTGGGGAAAGCTGAAGAACCTATGAAGTGTTTGTTTTGTGCACCAATGTAGGCACGATATTGCATTTTCCGAACGTTTCAGGACTAAACTACTCCTTAGGTTGGAGTTCCCGCAGGGATAAGGTCGTGGAACGTCTCAAGACAGGATGAAGCATTAATTGCGTGACTTGGTTCTTTTCTTCTGGTACTTCTGTTCGGTTTGGCAGGGGACAGAGTAGGGACTAAATGGCCGGCAAAACCTGCTGAAAACCTCTTGCTCCGAATCTATGACACCGATCGACACCAAACTTTTCCCTACATAGGACAGTAGTAATAGCCTTATTCCTCGAAGGAAAACCAGGAGAATGGAGATGTAGATGCGTTGATATTTTCACAGGCGTAGGAACGTTTCAAAAAGTGGGGGAGCCAAGCCCAGGGTGTACTTCAAAAACTTTTTTTTGGAAAACAAGCCCGATGACTGAGGGGGGATGGTAGAGATGGCGGTTATCGCAATTTATTCAAATGTAATGACTGCTATTCCAGATGTGCATCTAGAGCTATTTCTCACTGGTGCACACTCTTGCCTATGCGAATTATCTGTGTCATTCGGGAAATAAGGCTAACCAGCTTCCCAAGATTATTCGTCCATTTCAACGTTGCCTTTCCTGGGGAGCCGAAACTCCACGAGCGGGTAGGCATTTTGGGACATTGAGGAGGCATCTGTCCCCACAGGGTAGATGCCAAAATATGGCCTGAGCATAGGTTGGTGAAAATTTTGAAAGTGAATCGATAGCTCAAAGTACAACAGATTTTGCATGCACCTTCATTTCGCTGGCTACTTTTCAAGAGGTAAGACTTGTCGCGGCATTTTAGGCCGAAGCAAATTCGGAAGCTTGAAACTGCCAAAACAATGTGACAAAAGCCACGGAACTGAAGATTCTTCTTTGAAAACCAAGCCACAGAATGAAGGCCCTTTTGTCATATATTCCTTGTCTGAACCCTGCTCCAATCCGACGTCGGTGGCCACTGTCCTGGCCCGGCTGTCTCCGAATGACTGACCACGAACTGATGGTATGGCTACTTTTGTGCACATTTGCGGGTCAGCATTGCTACTAATTGAGATGTAAAACGTGTGTTGAACACCTGAAAAAGTACCTTTTCCGAATTGTCTTTGCCTACATCACACCACAGCACAAAAATGCCGCCAGTGAGCTGCCTACTTTAGATATGAATTGACCCAACGGACATTTAATTGCCCGTCATTCAACGTACATGACTTTATCTGCTTTTGTGTGTAGGCAGGGGGTAGCCAGAACCGTGCTAAGAGGAACACAGGATTAACAACATGGTGATAATGCTATAAAAAATTCCCCGGAAATAGTTAACTTGTTAACAAGGGATACGGTTTTCTTCGTTTCACTGTTATTCTTGCGTTGTAAGCAGAACAGAAACCAGAAGCTGCCGTGAAGTCAATTCTGTTCACATTTTTATCACGCGCCCGGGTGGCCGGCTAGATACCCCTCGCTCGGATGGGAGATCAATTTGACCCCGCTGAGATCTCGGGAACTAAAAGAGCTACAGGACACCAAATTAACAGGGTGTGCTGGCCTGTACGTGAACTCACTTAGGTCAAAGTTTGAGATTTCTAGGACATGACTTTTGGGTCACAAAAGGTCAAACAAGGTCAAATTCCAGGTTGGTCTCTAAAGTGCCCCCAGAACCTAGATAACTGTTTTTTAGCAAAAGGTCACATGTTTGGTTAGGTTCAGTAATCTTGTTTGACCTGTTGAAGGTCATGATGACTGAAATCATACAAGACTGCTCTGAGTTTTGCACCTGAATAAGCGAGAAAGATCGCGTTAGACAGTTTGTTTCTAAAAACAAAATGTTGACCTACGTCATTTTAGGTCAATGACCTATTCTAGCTTCTAAGAAGTCCATGCACGATGCACAATGTGGTTCCTGCTTTCAACAAATTTGAAATGAGCTTAGGTCAACGCAATTTGCTGCATCAATATTTGTGTTGCCTACGAAAGCATCGCAGAGATGTATGGCTTCGTCTAACACTCCATTGCTGCATCAGACTGAACGATTTCTCTACAAGTTGACTTCACTGAAACCATGGCCTGACTTTGACCCGCCACAGGTCAGCGACCTTACAAAGTGCATGCAAATTTTTGACGCCAAAAGATCTGTGACTCATTTGTCTACAACTATACGAAACATGGCGCGGCTGCACCGCGCCGTTCGGAAACCATTCTGGAAAAAACCCTCGGGGGCGAGTCAATTTGACCCCTCACCCGAGCGCGTGTTAAGGTCAATGACTTGCAGAAATCAGGCGTTTCAAGACCGCATGGAACAAATCACCGCTGTCCTTAATTTGCAATGGCTTAGTAGACCCTTTCTAAACCAATAGAATTCAGAAAGTTATTCATAATGTTTTATCTGCGTTCTACAGACATTGAGAACATCGCGAGGGTAGATTGTAAATCGATGTTTCATCCAAATTTGAGGGTGAAAATTTTGATTATAGATCGAGTGGTCAGCAATGTGTATGAACATCGCCAAGCTATGTTTTTCTGGAAATGTTTAACATTCAGTCAGAATCGATTAGTGATGCAACTGCTACAACGTCGTTTTTGACATGCGCGCTCGCAAAACTTCGCAACAAAAGCCTCGACACCAGGCGTTGCAGTCTCCACAGTCCGCGGAGCGCCAGCTCAGTGGTTAACTTTTCTTCATGGCCCACGGGTGGACGAAAATGATAACGGTTCTGGAATAATTATTTTTAAAAAACTTGAATCGGTTAGTAATAAAACTTATGTGACATAATTTTGATCATGTGTACTCGCAAATCTTATTTTAAAAAAACCTCGACTCCAGGATTGCAGTCTCCGTAGGCCACACAGGGTCGACTGGACAGCTAATACTGAGCCGTGGCCAACGCTGGACGAAAATGATGACGATTCTGAAAGAAGTACCTTTGAACGCTTCAGGATATCAAATATTACATCTACAAGGCAGTCTGGGCGCATATTTCACGTGTATGATTTTTAGACTGATGATAAGAAAGGACTGGGCCTTAAAGCACCGCGAAGTGCTGCCGGAATTTGGTGGTGGAACTGGAAGAGTAAAGGTAGATTCTCGATTTTTCATGTTTCTGTAACTGTTAATTTGTCCAGAAGACAGACTAACACGGCGCCCGCCGTCTGATGGCATTTGTAGTGGCCGAAGCCGTTCGGTTTTACGGAGACTGCAACCCAGACCATCGCTGTACTTGCTCTCGAGGTTGCGGGCGGGCGCGATCAAACCTTTTGATGCACTTTTTCCACTAATCCATTCAGAAAAATGGGCGTTCCTAAGCAAACATGGGATGGCCTTGTTCGTTTCTATAAAAATTCATTTCGACCTACTCTGTTCACCAACAATGGGCCTCCACTCTGCTCAACAATAATGAGGCCCCTTATTTCCTTCCGTACGAGGGGCCCCTCGAGTAGAACACTAAGGGCACATTACCGGTTCCGGTCAAGAGCTGAACGTTCACTCCGTCCCATCGCGAAGCGTCTTCTGGCTGTCATTCTAGCGACACGGGATGGGATTTCCTGGCGATCCGGTGGCCATTGGAAGGATATGTCATATCACATTGCTCCCCTCCCTCACACGGGAGGCCTTCTGACCCACGCAGTTGGCCCCGGATCAGCGCAGGAACCCCCATGGACGCATGAACGCCCTTGATCGCCAAAGGTGGTCCAATAATTGTCACGCAGGCTCCAGTTCCGAGTTTCTGTTTTCTTCAGAGATATTGAGGAATCCCTGAACGTAGCTTGTAGATGAAATGGGGCCCTAAGCTTGTATTAACATGGTTAATCCATGATTATCTTAAGATGTTCAAATTCAGTCAGAATTGGCTGCTGATAAAGAAACTATGCAATAGGGTTTTGAATATACGCGCTCGCAAGTCACAGCAACAACAGCCTGAATGCCCGGCGTTACAGTCTCCATAGGCCGCGTGGCGTCGACCTGCAGCTGCTATACTAAACGATGGTCATTAAACAAACGAAGACGCATCTTGAGGAAAATAGCTGGTGAACTAGGTAAATCGGCGCGCATATCTAAATTTTGTGCAAAAGTGAGCTAAACACAACCCTAACCTGAAAGGGGGGGGGGGGCAGTTAACACTGTTGGCCCCTCACCTTGAAAAGTGGAAGGGGGCATGGCCCACCTGCCCCCCTGTTCCTACGTCCGTGGATATTTTGGGAATATGCCCTTATCAAAGCGAATAGCAGAAGTAAATTCAGAATTGCCCGCCTGTGATCGCTACTCGATTTTTCAGTTGATTTGTTAAAATGCGAACAACAGTTTTTAGTCAGTTGCTTTAGTTTCACCAGTCGTTTTTCAGTCCGTCGCCGTGACCAATTAGATGCGTGGCGGTGTCTGCATCTTTGATGATGCCAAAGACTGATTGGTCACTCGTACGTACATTGGGGACGCCCCAAATCAATGATCCGGTTCAGTACTGCTAAAAGTAAAGTTCCTGGTTTGAAATTATTAAAGAAGACATCAGATGTGATGAAATAGGCTCACTTATAACCATCGGTATACTTTTAAAGGGAGTGCTCCACATTCATATGGGTTTTGAGCCGAAATAGCCATTTGAAGACCTTGCGGTGCTGTTCACAGTTCTGAAAAAATCGAGTGGGATCACTGGCAGGCAACTTTGAAGCTATTTTTACTTTTTGTTTCGATAAAGGCGTATTGTCGAAATATCGACGCATCTCCATCTCAATTCTCGTTTTTTCTACAACAAATAAGGCTATCACTACTGCCTTATCTATGTGCATAATGTTCCTCGCAAATGCATCTAACAAGTTACCCAAACCTTCACGAGTCGATGCCGCTTAGTCGATAGCTTATCCTGTCTAGAATATGGTGGACTCGGGTTGGGTCAAATGCCGCTAAAAATACCAAACACCGGAAAAATAGGCATCCAGACAACTCCATGTTCCTAGCCTATTTCTTTTTAACGTTTGATCCGAACCCTCTGAATGGATGGATTTCCGGGATCAGAGCTCACGCTACGCAGTGCTTGTTGTGTGAGCCCTGAACCCTGCCATCCGATCGCGCAATACCATGTCAACGGCAGAATTTGGTGGCGAAAGCTTAACGTGCCGCAATGCTCGGCACGGTCCATACTGCCCTCTGACGTCAACTGACCTTTAGCGCGACCGCTGCCACCGGCCGCAAGCCATACCTGTCAAGGGCAAATAGTGAGCGCCCTAAAGCGACTCGAACCCACCCCGCCACGGGTGGGTGCATCGGAAGGCACGCGCTCTAACCAACTGAGCCACCGGGACGGACATGGAACCACGCCATGGTTCCCAACCAGCCTATGGAACCGATCATCACAAAACCTCCACTAATCGATGCACCACAGTCGAACCATACCATTTCCAGAACATGATGGCTTGGGTCAGGCCAAACGTCACCAAAAACGGCCGAAACCACCTGAGATTAGTTTGCAGACGATCCCATGCTCCGAGCTTATGGGACTGATAGACACAAAACCTTTACCAATCGATGTGCAATAGTCGATAACTTGCCCTTCCCAGAAAATGTTGATCTTGGGGCAGGTCAAAGGTAAAAAGAAAACAGCAGAAATCACCAAATCCATTCGTTTTTTATTGTTTTGTATTTTCGGCGACCTTTGACGTCACCTAATGTTACTATGTCTTGGAAAGGACGGGATATCAAATATGACGCATCAACCGGTGAAGGTTCTGTGCCGATTAGTTCCACAGACTTGTAGCATGGGGTTGTACGCAGCCAATTTTGGTGGTTTTGGGTGCTTCTGATGAGCTTAGACCTGACTCAAGGTCACCATGTTATGGAAACGATAGGATATTGACTTTGACGCAGTTATTGGGGAAGGTTTTGCAGTGCCCTAGCCCAGTGCTGGCTTTGGGAGTAATGGCTAGTAACGCTCTATGAGGAGGAATTTTTCACTCCTTTTCCCCATATTTAATGTGAATTTTTCACTCCTGCCTGACATTGTCTAATCGCACATGCCAAACCCATATTCCCCCTTCTGAGGTTTTCAGATGTCATCCAAAACCGAGCTCACTTGAAACCACCAAGCATAAACAAGGCTCCACAGAAACTTGTCACCTAAGGCTATGTCCTACCTCACCTGCATCTGAATCATGTCTAAGTATGCACAGAACAAGGGCGCCAGGTACTTTCAAGCCTAAGATCCCCCAGCGATTCCAGCCGCTTGCACGCATCAAGTTTGGTTTGTTTACAAAATGCATCACAATCGGCAGCAGTGTGCCAAATGCAACGTTTTCACGCATCCCCCTTTTTTTTGTCTCACCACCACACCACGAAAGCAGAGCCTGGTGCAAACACCAGCAACGCCTGGTAGAAAATTTGCTCGACGTATTTCTTTTACTCGAAGAAACTTGACCATTAAACTGCATCACTCTCGAAATGCAGGAGTGAAAAATTCAAGAAATGTCGTGTAAATGAAATTTTCACGATGAATAACACCATTTAAGCAGTTATTTTAACTGACTTCAAATCAAATCAGCTGACTGCAAGAAATTTCGAAAAAGCATCAGCCTTTATATTTATCTAAATGCCTTTGTTTTTCTTGGTAGCATACGACTGTGATATCACTCTATTCTTCCTTCCTTTCCCATTGCCTTTAGAGGTACCATCTGTTCCTTAAAATGTTAACTGAT
The DNA here is from genome assembly GCF_011947565.3 of Pollicipes pollicipes. Classification (NCBI taxonomy): domain Eukaryota; kingdom Metazoa; phylum Arthropoda; class Thecostraca; order Pollicipedomorpha; family Pollicipedidae; genus Pollicipes; species Pollicipes pollicipes. Next base: position 31,044,014 of record NW_023596576.1, read on the forward strand.
TTCTCTGCAAGATGCTCCAACTGCAAGCTTGCACGTATTTTATACATAAATTAGATTAATTCGCCAGCCGCCCAAACAAATTTGATATGCACCCAAAACTGAAAAATTCACAGGGAATGAAGGAGACAATTTGAAGCGCGGAACTTATTTTTATCGCCATTTTTGCTCTGTGAAACCCTCGGTTAGCCATTTTTGGTTCATGGTGGTGCTCGACAATGATAAATCTAAGTCTTTCAAGTGTCTAACTCACCAGGCTACCTGACAAGGTTATCCTTATGATGCCATATGGAGCTTTGGGATAGACCTGATGCAGCTAATGCAGAAGTGTTTGATGGCGAAGTTCTGTCCTCCAGACATGTTAATAATGCACACCTCTTACTTGTTTGGCATTTTAATCTCGTAGGTTGGTGGACGTCATTGATATGTATATGTTTTGGGGGTGAGAGGGATGACTGTCTGTCGGCAAACTGTGCAAACTGTAGTACTGACTTTTTGTTTTGGGGGACCAGGAAGAAGTGCGCCCTGAAAAAGCCAGTAAGTTTCCTGTGGACCAAATAACCGCTTACCTTACCTGCTTTCAACACATGATTTGTAACCAGAGTTCGCCATTTTCGGTTTTATTCCATCGAGTTTTGTCATAAGACAAATTATGATGCCACAAGGCATGCAGTGGGCTTATTTTGTTCCATATTCCTGACCATTTGTCGCAAATTTATTGAGGTGGTCCCTCATGGTTGCTCTAACCAGATGTTTTCCGACTGGCAAATGACTGTACTGCCTATATGCACTGTATTTTTAACACTGGGATATTCTAAGCTGCATAGCAATTAAAATGTGAGGTATATATATATATATATATATATATATATATATATATATATATATATATATCAGCACTAAGAAAATAGTCAGCCCATCCCATTTGAAATGTAAGCCAACGTCTCAGACTATGTCATTTAATATGAATTAACAAGTCTAAAGAGATTTATTTGCTGCATCTGAAAAGTCAAGCAGCAAAACTGGCATGGTCATCTAAAAGTCATGTTACTTTTGGAGAAGAGCAACTGTTTTGTGGGGCATACCCATTGTTGCCCTTGACAGAGGTTAACCGTGGCAATCAGAATAAGTTGTTCAAAGTGATTTAAAGTGCTTTTGTTTCTGTGTTGTCAACGTTGTCTGATGTCAGCAAGCATACACAAATGAAATGAATAAAAATGCAACTTGAAACCAGCAAAAAATGACCTTTGTCATGTCTTTATCATAGGTGCTGCTGTCAACAGATAGATGAGTTGCGATGATGTTCAACATATGGGCTACTCTAAGTTAGGTTAAGTTGGTTAAGTGCATGACAAGTTACAACAGGAATTGTGCAAGAATCAGTAACGCACAACTGCTGCTGTGATACCAACAGGTTATACAGGATGAGACGAAGTAAGGCCTCTTTGGGTTAGGCATAGTTAGGCTACTTTCATGGAAATAAACGCTGGTATTTTGTAAGAAACAGTCACAAAGTGTTTGTTTTCCCTGACCACATCCTAACGGAAGCCAGAGGTATGTATATTATGTTTGAATTGGTGCTGGGCTGATGTGTAGGACTCTAAAGTTGTGTTTTTTGTTTGAGTGCTTTATTCTTGTTGACTTTTCTGTTGTTATTGTGTCGTTAACTTCCTTTGCTTTGTTTTGTGTTAAAAATGCTATGGAAGGGAAGGGCAACGTGCAGCATCAAATTATTGGTGTTACTGAATTTTGTATGCTCATTACACTGCCATGAAGTTGGTGTGCTCTAATGTATTTTGTTGCACTTTAATGGGCTGAGATGTTAAAAAACAGTTTTGTCGAGTTCACGACATTACGTCCATGTCGACTTGAAATAGCGGAAGTTTGCGGAAGCATCAGTCACTAGCTCATCAGTTCCATCTTTTGTAAATTGAATTGTTCACTCCCGGACAATCTTTTTGCGATGGAATTTTTCACTCCCACTCTAGTTCAAAAGCAGTTTTAGTTTACTGAGGTTTTGTGCCGATCAATCTCATCGACTTGTAGTATGGGTTGTTAACAGGTTTTGTCGACTGTTTAGTCCCATCCAACCATTGTCCGTGAACACGGAATGCTTGGCATGTGAGACTTCTAGACGAGTCTGTTGTGCGCTGAAATGAGCTCCCCCTGCTCTTCGCAATAGCTAGCATAACAGTAGCTGTTACCAATCACAATTGCTAGCTCTCAGCCCGCATGTAACTATCAGGTGATGATATCACGCCGAACGCGTCTACACCGGCTTAACTAATCCATGTGAACTGTACCCGCGCTGCATCGTCGTCATGACAGCGAGTTGACACCAATTATATACTGTTTCTTCGGAAAAGATGTACGACTGCGCATCCTAGGGTCTTGAAACTTCTGATGTCTCATGCCTCATCAATGTCTGAAATTCCTTGTCTCGCTCTTATCCGCTTAATCGCGGGATATTGCCCCAGACGATTTTCAACCAGAGCATATGTACTGCCCACAAAGAAGGATGAAAACTGAAGTGAATGTGAGCTTTATTAACTGCCAAGATGACGAGATGTGGTGAATGGTCTTTACAGAGTCACGAGGCCATGAAGCATGGCATGCGTCCAAACGCCGCCGAATCCAACCAAAGTGAGAGCGAACATCTGTCCAAGGCTGCACAATGACTCGCCTGCACGTGGCGAGTCGCACGGCTGCCAGATGGCCACTGATGCAACACAAATGACGTCACGACCTACTACGGCATGTCGGAGCAACATGTGAATTACTGGAGCGTTTGTTGCCAATGCTGAGATCTGACCTTGCTGTCACTTGCTTTTTTTAATTGCTCATCCTTTGAACGGCGTTACTTTTATGTGAAACTGCGACATCGAGGTGATCGTACGTCACTTTTGTTTTTGGCTGATCCTCTCTTGTGGGAGTTGGCACCGTTTGTCCTAAAAGGAGAGCTGACCGGCTTTAATCACTTAAAAACTTGACACCGTTGTATCTGTGGCTGTGATGTTACGTATGTATTGAAACGTCACAGGTTATTGACATGAGTTTATCTCCACCTTTTCGTTCCTAAAAAATGGCGAAGAAATGTTTTACGTTGGTTGAGGGCTTTTCCAGTTTTAATTGACGAGTACAGCCCCATGGTCAACGGTCTGACGGCGGTGAGCATCGGCGGCAGCAGCGCCGAGTCGGCTGACGGCGATCAGTATCGGCGGCAGCGGCGCCGAGTCGGTTGACGGCGGTGAGCATCGGCGGCAGCGGCGCCGAGTCGGTTGACGGCGGTGAGCATCGGCGGCAGCGGCGCCGAGTCGGCTGACGGCGATCAGTATCGGCGGCAGCGGCGCCGAGTCGGTTGACGGCGATCAGTATCGGCGGCAGCGGTGCCGAGTCGGCTGACGGCGGTGAGCATCGGTGGCAGCGGCGCCGAGTCGGCTGACGGCGATCAGTATCGGCGGCAGCGGTGCCGAGTCGGTTGACGGCGGTGAGCATCGGCGGCAGCAGCGCCGAGTCGGCTGACGGCGATCAGTATCGGCGGCAGCGGTGCCGATTCAGCTGACGGCGGTGAGCATCGGCGGCAGCGGCGCCGAGTCGGCTGACGGCGATCAGTATCGGCGGCAGCGGTGCCGATTCAGCTGACGGCGGTGAGCATCGGCGGCAGCGGCGCCGAGTCGGCGGACGGCGATCAGTATCGGCGGCAGCGTGCCGAGTCGGCTGACTGATTGAGTCAGCATCGGCAGTCAGTGGATTACAACAGGTCGGCCGGCGGAACGACTGATCGAGAGACTTGGATGGCATCCGACGAGCTCCACATGACACGTCCGTATGTTGTCATGGTCTACAGTCACCAGCATTTTGCTCAGCATGGCAACACGGCCGGAAGTAGCGCAGCACCAGACCCCGGATCGTTCGCTGCTGCTGCTGGAGAGGCGACGGGTCCAGCGACAGCATCACCGAGAACCTGACCGCCGCTTGCCATCTTGGAGGGAGAGCACTTCACCACCACCCGACCCCAAGAGAGGCGACATGAAGTCTGTTTGTGGTGCCGGTGAGATCATAAAACGGGTAACGGACATAATCATGCAGGCAGGTGATGTTTGTGCTTTTCTTTCCGGTTTTAGGTTTTTGTAATTTGTGCTCATTCTCCCGATGTAGGTACCAGCGTAGGTTTTCACGACTTAGTCCCAAAATTCAGGTTGGCCGGTTCCTGGTTTACCATTGGGGCTGCCATAGGTTGGACATTAAGAAGTTTGCATGGTGACAGCACGTTTGGTACATTGCAGTAGACGGTACATGCATCCATATCAAGCAGATGGTCTCGCATCGTTATCCATCGCAGTTACTGAGATCTTATATCAAGTTGTAAAATTTAAAACCGCTTCAAAAGCAGGGGATCCATAGTTTGCGTTCGAGCGCTTGTGAACCGCATCACGCGCTGACTCACGCCTTCGCCGGGGGTTGTGTTCTCTCCCTCTCTCTTCTCCTCTAGTCTCTCTCTCTCTCTTCTCATCTCTCTCTCTCTCTCTATCTCTCTCTTCCTCTCTCTCTCTCCTCTCTCTCTCTCTCTCTCTCTCTCTCTCTCTCTTTCTCTCTTCTTTCTCTCTCTCTCGCTCTCTCTCTCTCCTCTCTCCTCTCTCTTCTCTTCTCTCTCTCTCTCTCTCTTCTCTCTCTCTCTCTCTCTCTCTCTCTCTCTCTCTCTCTCTCTCTCTCTCTCCTTCTCTCTCTCTCTCTCTCTCTCGTTCTCTCTCTCTCTCTATATCTCTCTCTCTCTCTACTCTCTCTCGTCTCCTTCTCTCTCTTCTCTCTCCTCTCTCTCTCTCTCTCTCTCTCTCTCTCTCTCTCTCTCTCTCTCTCTCTCTCTCTCTCTCACTTTTGCCGAACTATACTGGGCACGCATCTTTGCATCCGCGTTTGTCGAAATCTTGGGTCGTATTTCATCCAGCGTTCTCTGAATATTGTTTTTATGGAAAGCTTTACCTTTCTCGTGTTTATCGTCCCGCCACGTCTGTGAAATATTACAATATTGGGTGATACGCTGTCTGATCAGACGAATTACGAGCAAGTACAAGAACTGTGTCGTTTGTCGCTGAACGCCGCCTGGTGGCGCGAGCAGTGATTTCAAAGGTGAAATGAGCAAGCCACAAGCATAACTGGCCGGGCAGGCCGGATCACGGCTCTGCAAAACACCCGATTAGTTGGCGCTGGGACGGACTCAGCCTGTGGCCTGTACCGTCACGGGAGTGTGAACCTCGAGTGGTCACATACGGCCCGTATCGAAGTACATTGGCTGTACAACAGCACCACGCTGTACTTTCTCTTCTAGCCCATAGCGTTCATGTGTTAAAAGTACGCTTCACACACTAGGGGACACGTGCTAACAGCATGCAAAGGCGCTGTAGATCTAATTCTATCTTGCCAATTTCGAGAAATTCGGCACCAAAAGCAAAATTTTGTCATACCTTGCACTGATCTATAAGTCATTTTTGTCCTGATAAGTCCCACGGCGAACTGGACCAATGTTTTCATGCACAGTACGTCGTGAATTTTCCGACTTCGAGATGGTTCGTCTGGTCTGACTGGCGCGATCGGTAGCGTGCCCGATCCATAATGAGAGTTCGGGCGTTTTAGTTGGTACTGGCCCAGAGCTATTCTACCAGTTCCCTATGGGACATGACGAATTGTTTTGTATCGTTCGATGTATGATATCAATGTAATGCAGTCTTCATTTTCCTGATAGTTTCTTGCCAAGTTCTGGATATAACATACCCTTAAACTAAAAACGCATTCACTATAGTAGCGTTTACGCCACGCTTCCTCCATTTGCAACCTGCTGCATGTTAAGTACAAGCTAAATCTTCGACACATGATTGCATGATTGCACACCCAGCAGATTTTTAGCATTGTACTTAAATTTAAGTTGTGAACTCAGTTCTACCCGACAGGGCTGGTCGTGAACGTCCAGGACGATGACATCATCGGAATAATAATATCGGAGGAACTTCGATCAACTCCACGAGACATTGGCTGTCCATCATATATAAGCGGATGCCGATGATCGGAAAGGCCCTTCTGGGATATCAGAAGAGCTGCTTCCGGTCTTGCTTCGAGAAGATCATCAACTGCCGGCATTAAACAGTTGATATATTCATAAGAGCCAGGGCTCTGTTAATGCGGTTGCCAGCTCTCGTGAACAGCAATTCTCAGCAGAATTGACCAGTCGTTGGGACGAAGAAACAGAAATCGACATGGAGCACGTGCTGGTGAGCTTTCTTGGAATCGTGCAGGTTAGGAAAAAATTGGCCCTGCGCGTGAGGCTGCGAAGTGCACAAGCATGGATCTGTGTGAAGTAATCAGTAGCGCATTGGGGAATATTACAGACAAAAAAGATTATCCATGTTTGGTTCAGTCAGACCTTAGATAAGACAGTAGAAATAGTCTTATTCCTCGGAGAAAAACTATGAGAATGGAGATGCAAATGGGTAAATATTTCGGCAGCATACGCTTATCGGGGCAATAGCAGAAGTGAAATCAAAATTATCTGTCGATGACGCTACTGGATTTTTAGGTTTCTTTAAACAGCGAGCCATAACTTTTACAGGATACCAGATTTCAGGGATTTAACATGGAGAAATTGCCAGCCGTTGCCACGATATAGTGCATATCCTAAGAATTGTAATGCACGAAAATATGTGTCGTGTGTAGATGCAAACGAACTCAAATAAACAGGCTATCACGCGTAACGCCTCATTCACACATGCAAGCGTGTTTAACATGCAAGCGTGTCACGCAAGTAAGCAGGCATCGCACGTCGCGCACCAATTATACATGCAAGCGATTTCAATTAAACAGGCATCGCACATTACGCGTCAGGCATGACTTACACATGTAAACGATTTTAGGCTAGCACGCATCACACATCAGGGCACATATCACGTTCGCATAATTGGTGATGATGAGTCTTGTACGTTAACATTTGGTCGCCGACTTTTCATAAGAATGGATTTGCTTATTTTCCTGTCTGGGTGGCCCTGTGTTCTATAGATGACCCTGAGTATGCTTTGATGTGTGCTAGCTTAAATCGTTTACATGTGTCAGTGATGCCTGACGCATGATGCGCGACTGCCTGTTCAATTAAACTCGTTTGTGTGCATAATGGGTGCGTGATGTGTGATGTCTGTTTACTTTCAACCCATCTGCATGTTCGAATGAAGCGTGATGCGCGATGCCTGTTTTCTGGAATTCGTTTACACATATACGTATTTTCGCGCATTCTACTTCTTAGATATGCACTGTATGGTAGTAATGGCTGGTAATTGCTTCTTGTCTGATCCCCTGAATGTTGGTGTCCTGTAAAAACTGTGGCTCACTGTTTCCAAAAAAAACTTTAAAATCGAGAGGGATCATCGGCAGACAATTTTGAATTCACAGACCTTACTTGAGCTGCCCAATGTTTTCTAACTGTTGCGTGGATGCCGATGAACTGTACTTACCCATATATCGGTCCGGCGAAAGTGCAATGATTTTGACCACGTAAAATGTCTACTATCTCCAGGGCCGTCCAAATCGCACCTAGATTTTGTGTCACACAGCATGATAACGGAAAATGCACGAAGCTTTCATCATGCATCGTTGTTGTCTTAAACGGCTGTTTTTTTCCTTACATGCCGGACTTCTCCAAGTGCCTTCAACATATTCATCTTGAAGTTCGCGAATCTTTCCTGAGAGGATTGTAAGCGGACAGGCAGAAGAAACAATGCTATATAAACAGACAGAACGGAGCTTTGGGATTAGAACGTGCTGAAGCTTACCCCAGAATATCTGCATTTACCCGCTATGCACGGTGGCATATGATGCTGCCATTTACAACATGGGGGTAATATTGCCCACTGCGTGGTGAAGATGATCCATTATTGGATAAACTGGCATGCATGCTAAAGACAGCACAAAAGCAGGCTAGACATAGATCAATTCTGAAAATCTTTGGGGGCCGGCTAACACTCCAGTCCCCACCTTAAAAGGGTGGGGTCCTGGGCCACTTCCCCCCCCCCCCCCTGCTCCTGCACCCATGATGGTGGAACCAGTCCGTCATCTGACGAACGGCGATTTAGCCAGGTGGTCATTCGAAGCGCTCTCGCACGACCTGTTTTGGCTTAGGAAGCGGGCTCAGTTGGGTCTGCACAGGAGTGATTAGTGCAAAATTGGACGCAAAATACAAGGTCTTTGTCGAAGCGCGGCCTGTAAACCGCAAATATTGAGCAAGTATTGCGATGACCAGTGGTGGCAGGAAGCTGGTCTGTAAGTTTGCCTTTATTTAAAATCTCATAAAACTTTTAAAGAGGATGTTCCACATTTGTATCGGGCTTTGAACTGAGATAGCCAGTTTGAAGATAACTCAGTGCAGTACAACTATACCCTTTTTAAGACCTAAAACAGTCCTGTTTCTGAGCTTTACTCCCGCGAACGTGTGTACAATATTTCGTTGAGACTATTTCAGGGTCACTCAGGCGTGCATGACACCATTCAAAGGTCATGTGAATAGTGTCATTTCATTGACCATGTAATGCTCAAGGTCACTAAAAATGTGATCGTCGAATCATTGGCGTCTGGCTCACATCAGCATGTGTTCTGCTATAACCGGACTTCATTTGGTCCCAGATTCATGAACCAAGTTTCGAGACTTGCACAACTGCGTTGAGGGCAAGCCTCGAACACGAATCATGTTATGTGCTATGTAATACAGAAATGTGTGCATCGCATCTAATTCTGACGGAAATGAAATGGGAATCAAACAAATTAAGAATAACACCGCGAATAGCAGCGCGACAGACTATGTCAATGCAAATGGAAATATAAAATCAGGGATACGAGAAAGGGCCCAAATATGCGCACAGAACAATATTTGCGCGCTGCAAACACAAACCGACTAGCACGCCACCTCTTCGACAAGTTGAAGAACTACAAGTGGGTTAGCCCGTCCTTTGCGGGCAATTCCGCACGGCCACGCTGGCAGCAAATCTGACGTGATGCAAACGTGCCATGACGCAATCAAAACGTGACGTAATGAGGAGCATGTCCACCAAATAGTGAAAAAGCTATGTCTAGAACGGTCTTGTGTACTTATAAAAGCATGCCAAAACTTACAAGTGAGCTCATCTCATGATATTTCATGTTTGCCACAATACCTTCGAATGTGGAACATTCTCTTCAACATGTATTGCACCACACTTAAAACTATATCATCAGAATTGCACGAAGGGATCAAACGTTGTTTCTGATAATGTAATTCAAATGTTTTTGAATGTCACATTTGGTCATCTGCAGGAGTCAGTCTTCTTAATTATTAGAAAATGGTACACGTCGCATTCGTTGGGAGCTATCTCCTGATTGTCAGCTAAGCAAGAACAAGTTCCATTGGGTCGTCAAATTCTGCTGAATGTGAAAATCAAGCCCCTGCCAACTTTCAATGCACCGCTTCCAGTTCTAAGCAGGGGCGGAGTTTTGCCCGTGCAGAGCACATCATGATAAGATAATTCAATAATAGTCTCACGACGCCTATTAATCAATTGCACAACACACCCATCGCTTATAGCTTTCCGGTACGTCATGAACGGAGACGCGGACAGTGTCAAGTTTGGCAGGGCAGTGGGCCAGCGCGGCCCAGGCGGGCGGCGGCGCCCCACCACTGATTGGCTTGGCCTCATCGCGTGCCTCGTTTCTCTCCATCTCATCGATTGTGTCAGCGCCAAAGGTCAGCGTTGCGGCGGCGTCGGCCTCAGATTCCGTGCGATCGGCTCGCTCCACCCAATATCGTCGTTCGTGCCGCCCGGCGCTGCCACGCCGAAGGCGGTAGTTACCCGGCGCCCACGGGCCGCAAGGACGCGTTGGTTGGTCCTCCCCCCCCCCCCCCGCCCTCCCTTTCTTTCGCTCCCTCTCTCGTTACTTCGCGACCCGCTAAACAGTGGTTTGCAATATGAAACGTAACGTTAAATCACGGTAACACCGCGCCACGGCTACCGCTGTTACGACGATCACCGATGCCTCACAGCTCTTTTCTAACATGATACCAGGGCATTTGGCAGCGCTGCTGACGTCTGGCGCCCGCTACTTGGAGGCATTTCCGTCAATCCCAGACCGGCAGCTCTGCGCAGCTATGGGCGAGCGAGATTTATGTGTTGGCAGGCGTCCTGACACTGCAACAATGAGAAGACGAGAACCGTGACTCAGCCAAACAATTTGGCAGCAGCATGAAAAGAATTGGGAACGCTGGGCACCGGTCACAATATAAGCTCGCAGCCGACCAGTGGCGGCACGACAAATCAAACATGGCGACCATGTTTTTAAATAATGTCCTTGATTTACAAGGCCTGTGCTAAATTCGGACGAACGAATATGAATTATGGAGCCAGAAGTTAAGCACTTTCCTGACCACAAAGCTTACACTAACGATCATGACATTTCTAGGCGTGCAGTCCTGGAAGTCGTGATGGGCCGCAGTTAATTTAAGGAGCTCAAATGAATTCTACTGTCACTTAAACGACGTGTTTTATCTACCGCTCTCCTAACTAAACGCTGTCTATCAGGTGAAGGCGCTGCGACTCTGCAACCCATATATGAAGCAGAGATATACACTACTATATACATCAATATACTTACATCTAAATATACATATATACTACTGTATACATACATTCATATACCACAGACAAACCAGGGCTTGAGCCACGCGTCGGCCTGAATGCGTGTTTAATGCGTCGTAGGAAGGTTTCTGCCTTCACCAGAGAGCAGGCGACTTGTCTGCCGGCCCCCAGCAGTTCTTCCGTCGTTTCTTTTGTCATTTCTGGAAGAGAGAACAGGGGGGGGGGGGGGTACACGGCGCAGGGCTGATCCAAAGTGTCAGCTGGGAGTGGGTGAGCATGCCCTCATGGCCGTGAGAAAGCACATGACATGCTTCCTTAGGATTAATTTGGAGGGGACATTGTTGCTGTCTTTAGAATTTATCTCCCTCCAAGATCAAGTGCTGTATCCGCCTTGGTCAGCCCGCACGGTCTTTGGGGCATGCCTTTGTCAGCAATTGATATCGGCAGGCTCGAGTGAGGCTGTTCGCGGTGAAGTCGGCAAAACCTATATCCGTAATCACTCAGAGTTCATAAACAGGACAACTTAACTACAATGCTCCATGGTATTGGTGTGATCTAAATAAAGGCTTAAAGCCCGTGGCTTATTAACTTCATATCTTATTTTACTTAATACATATGCACATACATAGACTCAATGGCAAATTTGGCATCGGTGATACCCAATTTGGGACAAACTTTGAGGTAACCCAAAACGCATGATGAACTAGAATCACAGCTCGTTACCATCCACATCACACACAGTGGAAGGGCTTTATGTCCCGATGTGGATATGTATATTCCAGCGACGGTGCACTTCGACCCTGGCGTGATATGTCATACAAGTTCATGTGATGTATACTGCCAAGGTTGTTAACCGTCATGTGCCATTTGCTCATGCGTCCTGCCAGTTTTATCCTGCTGAGATGCTAAACCGAGACCTTGAGGAAAAACTACATCGTCCGGATAATTGAGCTTGCTGCATTTTTTCCACAAAATGGCGGACGACGACTTTTTGGAAGTACATTTTTAATGCAGCAGTGAGTGGTATTTAGCCTGGACATTAAACCGTAACCTTAAAATAATATTCTCACCAGGGAATTGCACTACATACGCATCTTCCAGTGGTGGCTCTCCCATTACGGCACCTTTTTAAAGATTTGATCCGAGCCCTTCGAATAGATGGATTTCTGGGATCAGAGCTCACGCTATGCAGTGCTTGTTGTGTGAGCTCTGACCCCTACGACCCGATCGCGCAATTCCATGTTAACGGCAGAATTTGGTGGCGAAAGCTTAACGTGCCGCAATGCTCGGCACGGTCCGTCCTGCCCTTTGACGTCAACTGACCTTCAGCGCGACCGCTGCCACCGGCCGCGAGCCATACCTGTTAAGGGCAAATAGCGAGCGCCCTAAAGCGACTCGAACCCACCACGCCACGGGTGGGTGGATCGGAAGGCAGGCGCTCCAACCAACTGAGCCACCGGGACGCATTTAAGACGCTATCTAGTCAAATTTGAGATCCAATATCACATCTTTTTCAAATGAAATGTATTCACCTTAGATCGTGATAAAAATTCGCTTATTGCGACGCATTTTAACCCATGTAAAAGTCTCAACTTACCTAGATCACAGTAATCTATGCAAGCGTCGAAATTTGCTCTAAACTTTTTCATGATAATATGTATATTAGCTAACCCTATTTCAGCGCCATGTTAGCATGATTTTCCCGATTACAAAGATAGGCTGGCTACGCGTCGAAAGGTTAGACACTTAGCCGTGCACGGCTCAGCTCAAGCCATCGATAGCCGCTGAGTCGATAGTTGCGTGAGTCTACAAATTTCTAGCTTAATCAAAAGGGTCTGCACTCATCGACCCTGGATACTTACTGCACTCATCGAACCCTGATACCTTGATACTCACCTACCTCTTGACAATTGTCGCATGCCACCTAAGCCTTGGAATTTGTTTAATGTTCACCTCAGGGTCCAGGGGTCTATAAATTGTCCGCTCAATCTTACGGCAAGGCTCAATGTCAATCTTTGTTGAAGGTTTGGGGTCAATCTTTAATTGAACTTGAACATTTCCTGGTTCATTTAATTCCTCTAACATCTTGGCCAGAGATCGACAGTTTATGCCTGGTTATTTGACATCACCACCTGCGCTCTAAACGAAAGCATGCCAATATTTGCGGGCGTCGATTAAGAAAGTGGGGTACTCAAGTCGTAATTCTGGACGTTATTTCAGAGTCTAATTAGCTTGGAAAGGCGTGGAAAAAAACATTCATAGGCCATAGCCATGCAGTTGCCTGGAGGGCCGGGTCCTGTTGTAGCGCCTAAGCTTCTCTGGGGGGCTGATGCCGCCACTGGTATCCTCTGCATGGTAACCGCTAGCAAACATTTGTAATTGGCATTTAAAATACATTTTAGGACGCAACAAAGTTTCGCTCGACCTGAAGGTCCTGCGTTGTGAAACCGCGACGTTGTGAGAACGCAATTGTGACGATCAATGAAATAAAAAAACTATCACAAAATCTTGATTTCTTTCCAGATTTCGGCCAGATTGATTTTACATCTCTGGTGTCAAAATATTTGTTTTAGCATTTTGTCTATTCCAAACTTGTTTTCATGCTGAGGAATGACCTGGCATTGGAAATAGATGTGAAGGTATGCGTTTGTGAAAACACGAAGGGCGCGATGTAACTTTAAATATTTATTTATAGATCGTCCGGCTGTGATCAGCGGAAACGTTGGCCCGCTTTCGTCTACAGTTTTAAACGAGGCCGTATAACAAAAAACATTTTTAGTAATGGAGTGACCAGGTAGTTGCATTTTGGAAAACGTAGCCGGCCAATTGCCTTCCGTTACTATATGGTCCTTTAAGCCGTTCGAATTAAGTTACTCAATTATTTATGCTTGTAAGGCACAGATGTAAAGGAATAATGACGCCAACGAAGGCAAAGCAGGCTACATTTTTGACGTGTTTTGTGCCTTTGACTTCTGAAAACAGATAAATACGGTTATATATGGTGCAAAAGATATGGAGTTGAACGGTCTGAAAATAACTTGTGATGACTGCGAATGCACGCCAGCAACGAGATTTATGATGCATTGTGCCTATGCGAGACAAAAACTGCGCATAGCTAGTGGCATTTCATTTCTCGTGAAGCATAGGAGGAGTAGGAACTGTCCCAGTAGGTGTGGACAAGGTGGAGGAGGACAATGTCAATGTTTAGGTCGGTTCTTTCTATGCATCGTCACAAAGTTAATGTTAAGCATTCTCAAAATGTGGTAAGCCACTGTCCCCTGGTCCTCACGTTCATACGCCTACGGTTCATACGGTATGAGGTGCTCATCAAGGCATCAACGCACACGTCAATACGCTGTCACAGAGCAAATAATTTGCGGGTCAAGATCGCGCGCTTTGAAAAGTTTTCCTTTCGCGGTATGGTAGCATATCAAACGATAAAATCTTTACAACAGAGACGAAATAACAGATTGGCGCAAACCGTTTTTACGGTATATTGAGGTGCATACCAGAGTCCTGAATGAGCGTCAATCAATTTTAGGCTAAATTATTAAGGGAAAATTCGCTGCATTATTCACATGTCACGTAATTATGTACGAGGAAGCGGCACGAACCGACGTGGCTACAGATTGAGGAAGTGTAGCTCTGATGATATGAAGGCAGTCCATTATTAGAGCACCGCCCAAACCAGCATCACAAGTCACGTGTAATTGCCTCGTTAAGCTCTCTAACGACCGGAATTGGTTTTCCAGTTTCCATCTGCCGGCACTCGCATCTTGCGGCGTTGCGATGACTGGATGTTTTCCGCGGCTGTCGGCGCCGCGCGCGAGCCGTCCTGGGCTGCCGCACCAGGGTCATCAAAATATGCGGGCGTAACTCTGCCGCACCAGGGTTATCAAAATATGCGGGCGTAACTCTGCCGCACCAGGGTTATCAAAATATGCGGGCGTAACTCTACCGCACCAGGGTTATCAAAATATGCGGGCGTAACTATGCCGCACCAGGGTTATCAAAACATGCGGGCGTAACTTTGCCGCATCAGGATTATCAAAATATGCGAGCGTAGCTTTGCCGCACCAGAGTGATCAAAACATGCGAGCGTAACTTTGCCGCACCAAGGTGATCAAAACATGCGAGCGTAACTCTGCCGCACCAGAGCTACGCTCGCAGAGGGTGCACAGAACCGCCCACGTAGGGGGAAATGGCGCTCTACAATGTTGTAATACAATCTAGCCATCTAAACCGGCTGCAGATGCCAGCGTTATGAGGGTGATGACCGCAGCGACCTGGCAACACATCCGCGATAAGCGTCTTCCGTCAGACGATTCGTTGGCTCACGTTGGTATGAATCTGAGCGTTTCGTAATCAGTAGCACAGCCGGGGGCGGTTTTGGGGACTGTCATGCTCCCATGTTTACAGTTCGACCAGCCCTGGAGAAGCCAGCGTGTCCAGCTGAGAATAGCATTTGCTACACGTTTGTTGGTGGGTTAAAAGCACAGTAAACTGAAGAACGTAGCATATCATGTGTCTTTTAATATTTGCCCAGCGATATCTAAGGAGAGACGAAACGCAGCGTTCGTGGCCAACTTTACGAACACCTTGGAGACGTCCGTTTATGGAGAGCGCGCAGACCATTAGAAGAACATGCCTACTAATTGGAAACCGACACGTGGAAATGGAGCCAGACGCGACAACTATCAGCTTCAAATAATCATCTACAAATTTTCCTGAGCTCCAATTCCCACCAGAAAGTTGCTGTGTGTCCATAGACTGAGAACGGGTCATCAAAGCGTTGTAGCTGAGCCTCCTGTTTTCTGTCAATCCTTAGGACAGCAACGTGTATTGGGTGTTCGGATTTAACAGCCCAAATGAGTTGGAACGTTCGTGCAATGCTCGCGATGTCTTATGTTCGTGGTAAGTTATGTCCTAGCCTAATGTGCGGTACGGGTCATCGTAAGTCATCGGATTAGCCGCCTGGGTTTCGTGCAGCCCTTAGCGTAGTATCGGGTATTCAAAAGTGTGTTCACGTTTAGGTCAACACATCCCTATGAATTTGGTACATCTAACTCTAATAGTTTCTGAGATCTCAGGGGCTCAAACTGACCCCCGTCTCCCACCCGAGAGAAGGGTATTCAACCGACCACTCGGACGCGTGTTCACAGATAGGGCCACCGGCAAGAGCGTAGAGCCCTCTATACGAATGGGAAGTACCCAGTAACCAATGCAGACGGCCCCCAAACGATCGAATGTGCCCGAGCAGATAAACAGATAGGCCCCGACAACAGCACAGATCTCTCAACTCAAAAAATAAATACAACACAATATGGAGGGCCACCGAACTATCGGGTGTGCCTGAGCAAGTTAGCATATGGGGCCCCGACAAGAACATGGGGCTCTCCCTTTCAAAACAAGAAACACTCACATCACCATGTGGAGGGCCCCCGAACGATCGAGTGGGCGGGGGCAGGTTAACAGATAGAGCCCCCGACAAGAGCTTAGAGACCCTCATTCAAATAAGGAACACTCTCAACACAATGTGGAGGGCCCCTGAGTGACCGAGTGGGTTGGAGCAGGTTAACAGATAGGGCTCCCGACAAGAGCGCAGCGCTCTCCATTCAAATAGGAAGTACTCCAGACCCAATGTAGAGGGCCCCTTAACGATCGAGTATGCCCGGGCAGGTTACCAGATAGGGCCCCCGACAAGGGCGAAGGGTCCTCCATTCGAAAGAGATGTATCCAAAATCCGGGGTCGCCCAAGATTTATCTGGCAGCCCGTCGTGACGTCACCGCGGGCGCCTGGGCAAGCCACAGTATTGTAAGCCTATAGGAAAGGGTTTTTCAGAGGTAGCCTTTGGGCAATTGGAGAAGGTACAGACGGTTGAAACGTTTTCAGAATCAAATAAAACGTGTGTCCTCTCGTACGTCAGGTGTGCTTTTGAAGCCCAGTGTCTTACTCAGCATCAATATTAGGTGAACACGTTGGTGGAAGAATAACTCCACCCCGAAAAAGACAATGATGCACATGCTTGAGGTGCAGGGCGTATGCAGAAAGATTGCAATCCCAAACAGACTAATAATTTCAGTGCATATGTTACAATGTACCGCATGTAAGGCATATGTAAATAAAAATACCATTCAAATACACAACACGATACCAGATAATGATATGTTTACAAATTGCTGGAGGAGGAGGAGGAAGGAGCAGTAGTACCAAAACGGTCGTGGCAGTGGACAAGCAAGGCGTCATGCTGTTCGCATCGAGACACATAGAGATGCATCGTAGTCTTTGCGTCCAGGCCAGCTGATAGAAGCAGCGGTGTAGTTGGGAAGACCTCACCTGAGTCCTTCGGGGCCTATGGGCTCCTTCGGGGCCCACCTTACCAACCTCAACCAATCGATACGCCACAGCCGATATGCTAACATTTCCAGAACCTGGTGAACTTGGGTCGGATCGAAGATCACCAAAAAACGCCGAAAAGGTAGATAAGACAGCAGTAATAACCCATTTTCTCTTTATCAATACAAGTGCAGAGCAGAATTCGAAATTACCTGCCGATAACGCTCCCTGATTTTTTATCTATTTTTTGAAACAGTGAGCCACGGTTTTTACAGGGCACCAGCACTCGTGTGATTAAAATTTTGCATTCTTTTGCATTGCATTTTGCATTGCATTGCTCCTTGTTTGATCCCCTGAATTTTGATGTCATGTAAAAATCGGGAGTCGCTGTTTAAAAATTAAAAAAAACAAAATGAAAACTCGAGGTTGTCTGTAGACAACCCCCTACTCCGAGTTTATGCCCCTGACCAGCATGAAACCTTCACCAATCGATGAATCATAGTCGAAAGCTTATCCTTTGCAGAACGTGGTGTTCTTTGGTCGGGTCAAAGGTCACCAAAAAGGTAAAACACAGGACAAATTGGTTTGCAGACAACCATATGCTCTGAGCCCTATAAGCATGGGTTAGACTCGGAGCATGGGCTTGTCTGCAAACTAATTTCATGTTATTTTAGCCATTTTAAGGGATCTTTGAACCCATCCCAGGTCACAACATGTAGTAAGGATAGTCTATCGACTATGGCACATCAATTGGCAAAGGTTTGGTGCCGATCGGTCCCGTAGGTTCGAAACAAAGCGTTGTCTGCAAACCAACTTCAGCTGGTTTCGCATGTTTTTGGTGACCTTTGACCCGACTCCAGGTCACTACATTCTGGAAAGATTAGGATATCGACTATGGCATATCGATTGATGAAGGTTTGATGCTAATCAATTCCATAGGCCCGAAGCATGGGGTTGTCGGCAAACCTATTTTCCGGGTTTTGTGTTTCGGTGACCTTTCACATGATCCGAGATCACCATGCTCGAAAATGTGCTCGTATGCTGTCCCATACTACGCGTCGAGCGTCTGAGGTACTTTGGCCCTGCGGCGCCGTCCCTGACGCTCTCCGATTTACTATGTGACAGGTCACCATATATCAAACATACCCTCAGGTTCGTGTCGCATGTTAAGTTCTGCACGTCATATAAACCTGCCTGAATAGCTTATAACGCGTGTAGGAAGTTTTTAGGTTGCCGAAAATTTAATATCAATGACGCGTTCATGACACAACTCAGTCGCTTTCGTTTCTGAATAATATATATTTTTAGTCATTTGCCGCCGAAGGTAGTCATTTAGTTGTTATGGGCGCAAAATGACCACAGTGGTCGACGCGCCCTAAAACTCCAATCAACAACAACCATGCTCGAAAAAGGTAAGTTATCGACTAAATGGCCTGGAATGGTGAAGGTTTCCTGTCGATCAGTGCCGTAGACTCGGAACCTGGGGTTGTCAACAGGTTTGGTCGGCCGTTAGTCCCTCCCCTTAATCCACAACAACATTCTTACTCTGTGTTTCCAGTCGTTGTTGCTGGTTAATTCGAAAGGTTGAATCAGCGTTGGTGGTCATATATGCATATATATATATATATATATATTCCGTCCGTCCGTCAGTCATCTGTCAAAAAATATCTTGGGGAGCTTTGAGTTTTCGGGGTACTACTCTCCAAAGTCACCCTTCAAGGTCAAACGCAGGCTCAAATGACGGGGAACTCATCGTCACTCAAAAATTACCGGCCGATATTTAGCTTGCAAGCATCGATGCGTTCACAAGCTCAAGGGCTAGCGTCCGTCAAAAAGTTCTGAACTCTTATGATCATCCATCAAAATCACATTCACGCTCACAGGATGGAGACCTCCGCATCACACAAAAATTACCAACCAATTTTCAACTCGGCAGCACCAGAATATACGCCACAGAACGAACTAGCGTCCGTCGAAAAGTCTTGACGTATCAAGGTCACCCTTCAAGATCGAATTCAGGCGCAAAGAAGGCCGATTTATTAAAGGAAAGGAGTTAGTGAAAAAGGAGGCTGGTTATTATTCCCCAAAACTTTCCGGCCCATTTTAAGCCTGCAAACATCAGAATATTCACCACAGAAAAAGCTGGCGTACGCCAACAAGTCATGATCTCTCAAGGTCGCTCATCAAGGTCAAACACGAGCTAGAAAGGACGGGGAAATCAATGTCACCTACAACTCATCCCCCGATTTTTAACTTGCAAACATCGGAATATTCACCAAAGAAAGAACTGGCGTCCGTCAAAAATCCTGCCGTCTCGCTGTCATCATTGAAGGTCCAGTTCAGGCTCAAAGGACGGGGAACTCAATACCGCCAAAAAGCCGCCGTCCGATTTCAACTCTTTAAGCTTTGGAACATTCACATTCGTCACAACCAGCACCCGTCAAAAATCGTGCCCTTTAAGATCAACCTGCAAGGTGAAATTCAGATTGGTCTTTGGATGACCCTCCACTCGACTCTGGTGCTTCTGAGGCTGCTGCTTCCCTGCCGCTTCTATACTGCTTCTCTGCTGCTTCCCTGCTGCTTCTCTACTGCTTCTCTGCTGCTTCCCTGCTGCTTCCCTGCCGCTCGCCTGCTGTTTCTTTGATGCTTCTCTGCTACTTCTCAGACTGCTACTTCCCCGCTGCTACTCGGACTGCTTCTTCTCTGCTGCTTTCCTGCCGCTTCCCTGCTGCTTCTCTGCTGCTTCTCTGCTGCTTCCCTGTTGCTTCTTTGATGGGGTGTCGACGCACAGGTTTGAATCCTGTCGGCTGCGCCATATTCAAGTTTTACGTGTTTTATCTGCTCGTTCTCCCTTTAGTCAGACCACGGTCATTCAGAGCAGACACGAGCGCTGCGAGACGGCAACTGTCTTGACACGCGAGGCGAGCAGGCGGCGCCGACCCCGGCGGGCGGCGCCCCAGGCAGTGCACCGCAGGTCGGGGCAGCGGCGTTCCGAGGTACAGCCGCACTGGCGGCGCGAGCAGGGGCGGACCCAGGCGCACGCCAGTAACATCACGACACAGTTCCTTTAAACGCTTGTCTCTGACCATGAGTAATTGTGCGAAATTTGACAGGCATGCGTTGAGGATGAGAGAGTGTAAATGTTTTGGTGATTGTCCACCATAGTTGAAAGACAGGTGGTTACCTGTAGGGTTGACAGTCGTCTGCACTTTACTCGGTTCTCGGGACTTCGCCTTCCGAGGCTATCCACACCCTTCCCATCGTACCACAGAGCCATATCATACAGTGGAATGCAACCTTTCATCCGGCCGTGTATTCAGACATGTGACCGGAGCTGGGACGCCACAGCTCGGACGCCCAGGACGATCCAAGGACCAGTGGCTACCAGAGCACAACACAGGCTGGGCTGGACTACAACAACAGGCTGGGCCGGGAATTTTCACGGACGCTAGCTGGCTTTTTCTGCGGTGCATATCCTGATGTTTGCAAGTTTAAAATCGGCCGTAATTTGTAGATGATTTTGAGTTCCCCAGTCCTAATTGAGCCTGCGTTTGACCTTGAAGCATGACTTTGAGAGGTCGGGACTTTTTAATGGACGCTATCTCTTGAACTTGTGAATATTTTGATCGTTGTAAGTTTAAAATCGTCCGGTAATTTTGGGCGATATGGGGTTCTCCGTCCTTTGAGCCCGTTTTTGACTCAAAAGGGTGACCTTTTAAGGTCAGGACCTTTTGACGAACGTTAGCTCTTGTACTTGTGAATATTTTGATGCTTCCAATTTTCAAACCGGTCAGTAATTTTTGGGTGACACTAGGTTACCGTCCTTTGATCCAGCTATGACCTCGAAGGTCACATGGTGTTGCAAAATTAAGGCAATTTTCAATGCTCTTGTGCCATAAATCATCTTGAGACTTTTTCAAGGAGATCGGAACTTGCCTATGTGGCTTACATTGTCATGCCAGTTGTTTAACAGTAATATTGAACCGCAGAGTGTCATTGTTTTGGTGTCAAGTTGGCAAGTGCTGTTGGAGCTGTCTCGCTTGCTGGAGTGAGGTGGATTGCGTCATATAACACTGGTTATAAACCATTGTTCTAGTGTAGAAATACCAGATCGTTCTGATATTGTTTTTCCTCCAGGAACATTCGCGGCCGTCGCGTCTATGGTAAGCTGGTAGTTTGTTGATTATCTGTGTATTTTGCATTCCTCATGCGCTGCATGTTACAGTCCAAGTTGCATGGCACGTCAGATCCAGCCCACAAACAAGTTACTGCCATACTCTGAAATTGTTGCAGATATTGCTACTTTACTGGAGGTGTGGGCAGGTTGGGTGTAACGTGTGTTTTGCGGCTTGGATTCTGGTAACTTCGCATCATTGAGCCTCTTTCTCATTTTGTTATTGCTACACTGGTATGGATCATTGGCTACCTGGGCTTAGCAAGAATGAGTACAGCAGCATCATGAACCACCACTATGACAGGATGCTTTGGTTTTTACTTTGCCTGTATTCTCAAAGTTTTAAGCCCTGTTTTTGTGTGTGAATCAGTAAGGTGTTAAATAATGTTTGTGTTCATTCACATGATGTAATTTTTGTCAGCCATGTATGTACCTCCTTACCCGGTGTTACGCATCTGATGATGGTGCTCAAATAAAGATGTGATAGATAATATACTCTCTAGCTAATGTCTGACATTCTCTGAAACACAGGATTAATGCAAAGCACAGTTTTGAGCTGCTATCAGTGTTAAATTTGTGTTATGCTCATTTAGTGCTTGACACACATTCTTTGTAATATGTTTTTTGTCTTTTTTATAGAATATTGTCTTGCATATCAGCTTTCCAGCAAGCCATTAAAAGGAATTGGCAAAGATGCCATTCAGGTAAGGTCAATATAATGTACCACCCTGCATATGTGATCTCTTGTGCAAAGGGGAGATCCAACCAGGGATAGCAGGTCCAAATGTAGTTAACAGTAAAATGGCCACCAAACTGTCAACCAAAATGCTGGTGCTCCTTAAGGTTCCATCAGATGTTTTGGGAGTTTAATTTTCTGGTTGCAGTGCAACAGTGCATGCCTTAAATAGCATCCACAATGCCATACATTTAGGACACATCAAGTGCATGGCTCTGTATTGAATAATTAATGTGAAGCATTCAATTTCATGCCCAATTTGTCATGGCATCATGTCCTTTCGAAGCACTAGCAGAAGGATCAGTCTAGTATTTTGATGGGGGCTATTGGCTATTTTTCACTGCTCACCCCTACCTGTGCACCCCATTATCTACTGCTGTGTACACTACATGCTTGAGTACATTTGAGTAGATTGAGTACACATCCAAATGTACTTTGAGTACATTTGGAGATGGACTTAGGTAAGAGTAGTATAGATAGTCAGTGAGTCATTGTGGCAGTGCTCTGATGCCATAAGTTCCATGCTTCATTCTATACTTGGCAATATAATGCTGCAGAATATACCATTTTACTGTATATGACATCACCATTTTAAAGAAATGTGTTATGTATATTTTTGACATGATATGATTGAATTGATACAAATATTTTGTAATCTGTGACCTCTGTTGATTGGTGTATAATCTATATCACCAATCAACAGATCCTGGTGAACAATGGTTTTTCAAATTCTGACATTGAAAATGAGACACAATGACATATGACAAGACACTGACAGCAAACCAAGGCAAGACACCCAACCAACCATCAAACTGTACTATCAAAATCAAATGACATCTGCTCACAAACAGGATGAAAAAGCTTTACGGGAAATTATCTCTCAACATGTTAAAGGCAAAAACAACCACAAAATAGACATTGTCGTTTACTATTGTAATAAGAAGATATCGAACTTTCTTATGAGAAACAGCCCAGACAAACCCGACAAACTGAAATGCACCAATGTAGTGTATCAATTCCAATGCAACATCAAAGGCTGCAAACTTCGTCCCACACACTACATTAGTGTGACCACAACGACACTCTCACGACGCCTGACAATGCACTTACGTGACGGGGCACCTCTGGACCACATGCGACAGGAACACGACATGACATTGACACGACAACAACTGACAGACAGTACTGACATTTTACGGACGTGCAGTGACAGAAGACGCCTTCAAATTTGGGAAAGCATATTCATTAACGAACTCTCTCCGGCCTTAAACAGACAGACAAATTCTTGCAGGACTCTTGAGCTACTAGGTGGTGGGCGGTGAGCACTTCTGATGTGATTGTGACAATAGTGTTCCCATTGTGTCTTTGTGATGTTCCCATTATGAGTGTTTCTTACATGTATGAAGATGAAAATAGCAATCCGTCTTACTTCAATTAGTTGTGCTTCATTTATGTTCTCCATACTAAAAGATGTTTTCCAACAGTAGTGCACAATTTTTCATCCTTTAAAACTCAAAACTGATTTCTTGTGCAATTTAGTCTTCTCCGAAGATGAGATAAGATCTCGAAACGTTAGAATGGAAGGAGTGATGGAATTATATGAGTAATTTTGTGCGAACCATCTTTAATCTAAGCGATGACGCAAGTCAAGGCTCGGAAACTCTAAAATGATGCATCAAAAAGCTCGTTAATGCTTGAGGTCAGCAGTTATTTTTAATCAAACATGTATCAAAGAAAGAATTCTGCTAAAATATTCCAACATATATATAGTATATATAGAGATAGAGATAGAGATAGAGATTAATATATATATAGATATATATTAGATATAGATATGATATATATATATGATAATAGAATTTATTCCAATAATCATTATATCATCTATATACCCATTATTTAATTATAGATAGATATATGTGGATGCATTCATGAGGCTTGCTAGAAATGTTTGATGATGTAGCTGAAAATATGACAAAATACACATACTTGCTTATGACCCCTTCCTTATATTATGGATGATTGCTGCTGCAAATGCTGTATCATTTGCTTTGCCTTGTGTCCTAAACTACCAACATATCGTTTCAGAGATTTCTTTCGAGGTCTGATGGGTCTTCCAGCCAGAAGTGCCGATGAAAACAACAACAGGGATGTGTGGTAAGGAACGTGGATGCGTGGTGAGCAGAGCAGACCTTTTGCTCAGGGTGCATGCCCATTTTTGCATCTTCTTTTGTGTTTGATGTTATCATTGAACAGTTGTGTCTCATAATACGGCATTTTACAAACCATCCGCAAGACATGCAGTGAGTTGTGTTTTTGCAGGAACCCATCATCCTTAGCTCCTACACATTGGTCTGTGACATTGAACATATGTTGGCAGTGATTTGTCTGCGTGTCGTCAGTCAGTCCGTTCACCAGTGGTGGCCGCATGAGTCGAGTGAGCGTGTGTCCGCGTCCGTTATCCCGGGGCGTTATCCACGGTCTGGCACAGAAGCGTGCTCGCAGCTGTCGTGCCCGGGTGCTGTCCCCGACTCCGCAGCCGGTGAGCGTGCGTTGGTATGACGGCCGCCCGTGGCTGCCGTGGACACGCGCTTGCACCGGTGCCGCCGCTCGCCGCAGACGGCCTCGTCAGAGCGGCCGGCGCCGGCCCTGACGGCTCCAGCGGCGCGTTACAGGAGCAGTGACCCGTTCTATGACCTGTTCCGCGACTTCTCGGCCATGGTGGACCGGACCCAAGACTTCAGCAGGCCGGAGCAGCCGGACGACGACGCGGACGACGCCGGCCAGTATGGCGGCTCACGCAGGTGTGTGGCTTGGATGCGGCTGGAACGTAGCACACTGTAAGCATGTTTTCTTCATGGGCTGGTGTGCAGAAAATGTGTTGCTGGTTAGGGGAACAAAAATGATGTGTAAGCAGAAGTGGGGCGGGGAATGAGCCGCCGACCACAGGCATCGCTTGGCTTTTGAGGTTATCCGGCAGCAGTTTTCATAGCTGGTTATGGCTCTGTAGTTTCCAAAGTTCTACTGAACTCGCTGCCGCTCAAGTGCCGCGGGGACGCATGGGCCTGAAAGCCTTGCAGACGTGCGACTGGCATGTCTTGAATGTAACTGATGAAAACGTGAGCAGGTCAATACTTTTTGCAAGATATTCACTCGTTTTTTAACTATGGATGTTGCTCATTCCGTATATTTGGTGTCATCGGGTGGGCACGAGATAGTTATACCACAGTCAGGGGACGGGCGGGACGTTTTCCCCCATCTCATGGGCATATTTTTATTTCGTTTCACCCTAACTGGTCAGACCACTGCTCAATGGCGGAAGAATGAAGTGTTGCAGCTGATATGAACAGCAGCATGAAATCTTGATCCTAAAATGAAAACGTAAATACGAGAATACAGGGGCAGGTGATTATAGTAGCGAGGATACTTGGTATACTCTACCGGACCGTCTGCATGTCAAAGTGGTCAGTTGGACCGATCAGACCACATGAGCAGCATTTATGACCTTGCGCAGTTCGCACCGTAGCTGGTCTTAAACCGTGCCAGGAAGGCGACATATTTACTAGGCCTCACTGCTAGCGTATCAGCCCCTGCTCACCTGGATGGCTTCCTGAGCACGGACCTTGCTCACGTAGTATGGTCTGTACCAGTCAACACCACACCCACGCATACTTTGTATATCCCATACTTCCCCATACCCCATACCTCCGCATACACCTTACCCCCCATTTACCGCGTGCCCCACATCACATACCCTACGTACCCACATACCACCAACCTGATACCCATACCCAGCATACCCCATATCCATACCCTTGCTATCCTCATGTATGCATCCCTGCTTACCACATACCACTGCATAACCCGTGCCACAGCATACCCCATAGCGCCGCATACCCCATATCACCACATGCCCCATCAGCGTCTGAAATTTTGGTGTTTCCTGGTTTTTTGGCGCCAAAATGTTTTGTCCTCCAAAAACGTGCACTGGACAGAAGATGAGAAAATTGTGATCAGTATGCAATGTGAGGCGGCTTATTTCCAGATAATAATAAGCCTTTCCCGAAACTTCGACTGCGTCATAGCCACTCACCACGACTAAATTGCCTGCGGGTTTCAGCCAAATCGCATCATGTTGTACACATTCTTTCCTTTCAATGCCCGTAGTATTCAGGCCCAAGCCTGCGCGGTAGCGCACGTTGAACCCACCTACCGTCCGCCCAGACGACACTTCTGCGCTCAGACACCGGACTCCGAGCGCCGCGCTCAAAACAACAGTCGCCTCTCCTGGAGGGGCGGGTAGCCATGGGGAATAGGGAGAACGGTGAATATCTCGAACGCGCGATCATTCAACGTCTCTGGATTGCACACTGAAACTTACATGGGAATATATGACGTTACAGCAACACATGCATATGTAAGGTGTCAATCAAATACTAGATACAAATTAATTTTGATACTTTTTTGATGATTTCTTCGTTTGCAGATTGTGCATAACGTATAAAAATGACGTCAAACACCATCCTAAATATTCGCTTGGGCTGGCGAAATCAACGGCGCCTCCGATGTCTGCGGCTGTCAGGAAATGTTCAGCATTGGAGAGACCGCATATCCTTCACCAAGAAGTCCGAGCTGAATGCAGATTGAAAATGCGCAAAGGTTGTATTTAATAAAAACATGCAGCTTTCCATCGAACCGCGGAGCGTCACCACCAAATCGTGGTGTGAGTGTAAAGCGAAAGTATTGTTTCTTGTTTTCGGTTGGGCAGGACCTTTGATTTTGTAATTATTCACGTTTTTTGATGTTTGGATTTTTAAAAGCTGGGTTCTTTTTATGAGTAAGTTCTTTAAAACCATTAAGGTCCTAAAGGACAATGTCAAAACCGATAATAACTGCCGGCGTCTGTGTTGTTGATAACTGCTACTTTGTGCGCGCCATTTCTGTAGCATTCCGACGTTTGCTCCTGAGAGCCCCACGCGGGAGCCGTCTGTCGAGCAGCGATAGTGAGATTGGTGGAGGATATAGACGACATACAAGTTCAGCTCAGGGACGTAGTGCTGCGAATAGTATTGTACCAGACTCACCATCGGTGATTAGATGCAGCGTTGCTAACTATGAAGGGCCAGTTTGTTCTGTGGGGATGAAATGGTTCCTTTGACCCCGCAGCATTGACATCTGAGCCCAGATCACGCAGCAGTCTGACGTCCCGGACCGTGTAGTTTTGTACATAATTTTGGGAGGGGTGAGCAGAGAAAATCGTTAGACCCAAATAAAAAGTACAAGCCATGTCTTCCTAAATTTGACCAAAAGTTGGAGGGAGGGGCTAAAGTCCCAGCCAACTAAATAGGAAACTACACCTCTGGCCCCAAATGGAATATGTATGGGTCGTTAGAAGCCTAGGTCAGTACCATTTTGCCCCAGTATCTATCCCTTAGGTGAGAAAGATTGCAACCTTGGCTAGAAGGCAGCTGCACTAACTGCTATGTGTCAGGTGTCCCTATTTGTTTTATAGTGGCTTGCATAACATTTTAATCATAAATTTGTCGTGATGTGCGGTGGGGAATTACGCAACAGTTGCACAATATTTAAAACATTGGTTTCTGTCAGCCTCGATTGAGACTCACACGTTTAGGATACAGGTTGCGCGTATACACCCTCCAAAAGAGAGCACGGTCACGCACCGGGCTCGCGCAGCCTCCAAAACGGAGGGTAGGTACGCGCCGGGTTATACGCCCTTCAGAATGGAGGTTGGCCACGCACTGGGCTTATAAACCCTCCAAACCCATCGGAAGGGATACATGCACCGGCCTTATGAACACTGCAGATCTGAGAGAGTGACGATTGTAAATCTTCAAATTTCCCATGCGACAACCGTGCGAGAACCCCATCCGAGTTCCGGAAATCGACCCCGAACCAACTGTTCTTTGCCGCTGTATTGTAGATCCGCGTGCTAACTGTTGTAAGTGAGTCAGGGGTTGACGCGCCGAGTTCACACGTGGGGGTCGTCTTAGGGAATACTTTGATCATTTTTAGGGTATGCAAAGAATCCTAGATATATGCTGTGTTTTGATGCATTCAAGTGTTGTAGAAATGGGTCAACTTTGGAACTTCGAACTGAATCGGTCAGCCCTCAGGCGCTCACAGTGGATCAGTATCAGTTGGACAGCGTTTTGACACTGCTCGAACCTGACATTAGTTTAGACCTCCGTGCTGTGTCGGGTGAAGACGCTTCCGTGCAGCTAACTAGTCTTCCGTTTGTAATGGTCACGGGATTGAAGTGCGAACTTCACTGGAACAATATCTCTCCTTAAGCGCCTGGGGACACTGGGGCGTGGTCGTACTAATTACGAGTCCAAGCATGTTCCTGGGGCCCCTAAAAAGATCGCGGGGTACTGAATGCGTGGAGCCGACGAAGCCGTATATATATATATATATATATATATATATATATATATATATATATATATATATATATATATACATGCATATGTATATATACATATCTATATATGAAAATACATGTATGTATGTATGTATGTATGTATACCGCGGTGCTTTCTAGGCTTCGTGACGAGGTGCGCAGTCCTACCTCATGGCTCTGTAGGTTAGAGCACCCGCCCTCCGATCCACTCACCCGCGGCGGGGTGGGTTCGAGGCGCTTTAGGCGCTCGCTAGTTGCCCTGGGCAGGTATGGCCTGCGACCGTTAGCAGCAGTCACGCTAAAGACCATTTGGCGTCAGAGGGCGAGGGGGCCGTGCCGAGCATTGCGAGTTAAACTTTCGCCGCCAAGTTTTGCCATTAACCTGGAATTTCGCGATCGGATGGAAGGGGTTCACACAACAAGCGCAGCTTAGTGTGGGCTCTGATCACAGAAGCCTATCTATTCAAAAAGTTTGGATTATATCTTTGAAGAAAAAGAGTGTTTAGTTTTGTTGCGCCATCGACCGATACCCCAGGGGAATGTCTGCCTGTCTTTTGTAACCCTCGGCGCCAGGCGTGGTTCTGGAGGATGTGCCTGTTCTTTGCTTCATTAAGAAAATGCGAAATGTGATTTCAGCGGGCAAGACGACTTCGGCTTCCCAATTTTTCCTGAGCCTGAGGACATGTTTCGACACTTCGAGGAGCAGTTCCGGCGCACTTTCCAAGGTTTTGGACTGATGGACTTTCCCCCTGGTGAGCTTAGTTTGCCCCTGGCAGATAGAAAGAAAAGCTACTCAGGAATCAGCATAGCATGTTGGTCCTTTGGTCGTGGTACATTGACTCTGGTCGTAACTTGTGAATGGGCATTCCAAAACGCAACCTTATTGTGCGTTTTGCACCTGCTGCTTTAGGATACCTTCCATTTGTGGTTTGTCGTGTGCTTGTTGCATGCACTGTTGGGGTACGCGTGAATGCAACATGCGGCATACATGGCGTAGAAGCGTTCGCAGCCCGCAGATCAGGCCACGCGTGTTTGTCAGCTGGCCGCGGTCGCGTCGAGCGCGCGCGGCGTGTGCGCCGTCCAATGACGCCGGCCCCGCTGCAGGGTTCCAGCAGCCGCCGCTGGAGGCGCCACGGGGCTCGTCGCCAGCGCAGCCTGGCGGCGAGCCGGGAAGTCTGCGCGACCGCATGCTGAAGCCGGGCCTGGACTTGGACGAGGGGCGCGCCGACTCGGACCTGGACGACCGGTGGGTTCGGGTCGGCGACGCCGTCCGCGCAACTCCAGCCCTGAAGGCGGCGCGGATAGCAATATCCGGCGCCTTTGACACCTGATGCCGCTTGGGCTGCAGAGGGAGGGGGGGGGGGGGGGGGGCACAAAACGCGAGCGCGAAGTAATGTGGCTCGGGGATGTACTGAATGACACCATGACTGGTGTTTGTCTAGCGCTTTTGCACGCAAGACGCACTTACCGCTCGCCAGGTCCAATCTAATCCGTGACGAAAATTATGAATGTTGCGTTCCGCCGTCCGCAAGACGGCCATGCACAGCAGCAACGCTGGCAGTGACGTTCCGCCCCAACTACACCGTAACATACGCGTGCCACTGCAGAACTGGCGCGCATTTTGCAAAGTGTAATGCAATCACTGCTCCAAACTGCAGCCCCTTGACCTGCCACGCTCCCTGCTCCACACCTGGCATCCGTTCATTTGGGTCCACATCACGTACTATGTAGCCCGCCCATCCTCCCGTCCTCTGAGGGTGAGAGACAGGAGACACCATACGGCCTCAGCAGCGGAGTGTTTCGTAAAGATCCGATGACCAGCCAGTCCTGTCTCACTGTTCACGGCGTTGTACGCCGAAAAGACAAGCCACGTGTTTGTGGGCCTACCATTAGCGCCAGTGCAGTCGACTGTCTCCGGCCTGTGTGGGCATGCCAATAGCGCCAGTGGAGTCGACTGTCTTCGGCCTGTATGGGCATGCCAATAGCGCCAGTGGAGTCGACTGTCTCCGGTCGGTAGCCGCCGGCCGAGACGCCTGACGCCGGCGCTGCGGCAGGGTGACGGACGGCGGCAGCCTGTCGGCGCTGTTGGACCGACCCGCGCCCGACGGCCACTTCAGCAGCAGCAGCAGCAGCAGCGTCATAGTGCGCCGCTCTGTCGGCCCGGACGGGGTGAGCCGGTGCAGCGCACGGGACTCCCGTCATGAGCCGTTGGCGGTGGGTTCGGGGTCGCAGGTTCCCCTGCTCTGGTTGGGTTCAGCTGCATCAACTCTGCTACTGCAGACGGGGCGCATCCGCTCGGTGCGTGGTTAGACACTGTTTCATGGTTGTTGTATTGAGGGAAGTTATGGCTGTTGAGGGTAATACTTAGTGTTAACGGAAATATTTCTGCACATCAACGATGACGGACATTGTTGGTCGTCGCTGCCGTCTAGTGGCTTTTGATAGCAATTCGCATTCTCTGGCGCTGGCTATGTTTAGGAGCACGGACTCCTTAGGCCGTCGCCGTCTTCACGCCCTGGCAGGAGTGGAGCCGGCGAATGTCCCGGTGGCGTTAGCCGAACACCAGACTAATCCATAGCCCAGTCTAACCTGTCGGCCCGGTGCTGGGGCGCGCGCGCCGCCGCCAGCGGGTGGAGGAGCGCCGCTTGGAGACGGGCCCGGACGGCCGGAGCCGCGAGACGGTGACGCGTCGACTCGGCGATCGCCAGCAGACGGTGGTGACGCGCCAGCAGCCGGACGGCACCAGTGAGCGCGAGGAGCAGCTCACTAACCTGCAACCGGGTGAGAGTGGGCGCGCGGCTGGCCACGGCTGGCCACGGCTTTACGGCCGGCCTGCAACCACAGCTACAGCCAGAGTTATGTGTGTACAAGGACGCCTCAGAACACAGCCTGCAGTATTCACGCGCATGCGGTGGTTTGTTTTGCGTACGGGGACTTGTCAACGATCAGTAAAGCACGTTGATAATTTGTGTAGCCTGTCGGGCTAAAGAAATAAATGGTCGGGAGTGGGTAGTACGTGTATATTGATAGCAATCTGTGATGTGGGGAAACAGGGCCGTGCCTTGGCACCTCCCATTACATGTAACTTCGCAGTCAGTGGAAGGTGCCATAAAGTGTGCTAATTCGTGCGGCTTGTCAACGCCACGTCTCAATATCCGTGACTTCGTTGATCACGTCAGGGGCTTCTGGACAGTCAGTGGAAGGTGCCATAAAGTGTGCTAATTCGTGCGGCTTGTCAACGTCACGTCTCAATATCCGTGACTTCGTTGATCACGTCAGGGGCTTCTGGACAGTCAGTGGAAGGTGCCATAAAGTGTGCTAATTCGTACGGCTTGTCAACGCCACGTCTCAATATCCGTGACTTCGTTGATCACGTCAGGGGCTTCTGGACAGTCAGTGGAAGGTGCCATAAAGTGTGCTAATTCGTGCGGCTTGTCAACGCCACGTGTCTCAATATCCGTGACTTCGTTGATCACGTCAGGGGCTTCTGGACAGTCAGTTGGTACTGACCACTCGTCAACTGAGGGGCACGAATGACGTTCGCTTTGTCTAGTCGGGTACCATTGGGCTTCGTCAGCCGGAACTTGGGGTAAACGCCTGGCCTGATGGCCCGGTGGCTCCGTTGAATGTCGACAGATTTACTATTGGGTGCAGGTCGGCCAGATTTACTATTAGGTGCTGAGCGCCCCGGCCTTCAGCGGGATGCCTGGGATGTTTAACGCGAACAG
Source organism: Pollicipes pollicipes (assembly GCF_011947565.3). Taxonomy (NCBI): domain Eukaryota; kingdom Metazoa; phylum Arthropoda; class Thecostraca; order Pollicipedomorpha; family Pollicipedidae; genus Pollicipes; species Pollicipes pollicipes. The sequence continues at coordinate 31,076,047 of NW_023596576.1, forward strand.
TGCGAGCCAACTATCTCTAATAAGTGACATGGACTCAGTCAAACCCGCCATCGCTTATCACATGTCGACACGATTTCGACAGACCTACTTATTGTGTACAAAACATACCGTGCTATTTTACTACGTGTGAGCGAAGTCATGCCCCTGTCGTCCTACAAATGGTGGATGTGGCTTGGTTCTGTCCATCAGGCGGCCCTTCTTCATTGGCCACAAGCCCATTCGCTGCTTCGGTTGAGGGCTTACGTGTGTGACGTAGCTACCTGGACCCTATTTTTTTATTATTGCGGAACACTTCACAGAGGTGACAGCCCGGCGCGTCACAGGTATGTGCGTCACGTGACTATGAAGGACGTGGCCACGTCGAAATAAGGGCAAAAGGTAGAATTAGTTCATTCAGGCCGGGTATCAATACAGAGCGCATCAATGACACATTTGCACATTATTCGATCGTACAGTTATTGGCAAGTTGTGGCCAAAAAGGTAATCGTTGATCTCGCTATCCACGTGCGGTCGAGAGCTGCTCATTTGTCGAATGCACCCGTCTCTGACGGTCAGCTCGCGTTGGCCGTTGCGAGACGACTTTCTAAGCATCATTGCGACCTACCCCGCGTACTTCGCCCCTCGGCCAAGTGAAGAATGGGCTTGAGAAGCGCTTACTTCACCTCTCAGCCAAGTAGGAAATTGGCTTCAGAAAAGCTTACCTCACCTCTCAGCCAAGTGGGGAATGGGCTTCAGAAGCGCTTACTTCGCCCCTCCGTTAAGTGAAGAATGGGCTTCAAAAGCTCTTACTTCACCTCTCAGCCAAGTAGGAAATGGGCTTCAGAAGAGCTTACCTCACCTCTCAACCAAGTGGGGAATGGGCTTTATACGCGCTTACTTAACCTCCCAGCCAAGTAGGGAATGGGCTTCAGAAGCGCTTGCTTCACCTCTCGGTCAGGTTGGGGATGGGCTTCAGAAGCGACGACACAGGCAAGCCAGGCACTGCTTCACATATTCAATGGGCTTAGTCTAGTAGTGAATGGGCGTCCAGTGGACCAGGATGCCGCCCCCTCCCCCCCCTGTTTTGCGTGTGACGTCACTGCCGAAGCCCATCCTTGAAGGGAGTGTTCCGCGTCAGTATGGGGTTTTGAACTGGGATAGCCTTTATGAAGATCATGCAGCGCAGTCCACAGCTATAGCCTTCTTAGGGCTCAAGCTCCTCTTGTTTCTGAGCTTGGACGCCCGCGAACATTTCCTGCAGACTCAAGGTCGCCCAGGCAGGCAAGACGCTATACAAACGTCCCGCTAATACTGCCACCTCATTGGCCGTGAGCGAGGCCCAACAAAAATGACCATGGAATAATTGGAGTCTGTCTTACGTCAGCACGATTCGAGGCATTAACCGTCGAGTGCGAATTTAGAACACGAATCACGTTTTGCGCTACATAACACAGGAATTGGGGCAGTGGTATGAGTTATTATGGAAATGAGACTGGGAATCGGACGACTTGATATAACCGAGTATGTAAATACAAGTAAAAATATACCTTGACGGACAATTATACACCATATAATTGACACCACGAGAAAGGGTCAAAACGCGGGCATTCAGATTTTCGGGGCCTGCAAGCACGCTTCAGCAAACACTACCATCTCGGCAAGTCATATATTATACATTATGTATATTATTAGGTATTTTAAGTGAGTTGGCCAGTCCGCCACAGTGGCAACACTGACGAGGGCCATCTGGCAGACACTCTGACGTCATAAAGGCGTTCCATGACAATCAAACGATATATGACGTAATCAAACGTTGACGGCTTTATTTGCCGAAAAGTGAAGTGGTGTTGTCTGGAGGAGCCTGACCAGTAGCTGCAAACGAGCTTATTTCAATCATCAATCAGACGTGATTGAAATAAGCTCGTTTGTAGCTGCTGGTTGGTCTGATGTCTGCCTCAACATCTTCCAACGCTGAACATTCCCCTTAACTTACTTAATGTAACTTATAACGAAACCGAGAACCGAAATGGTAAGTCATGTTAGTCATGTGGTAAGTCATGGTCGCTTTGACAACGACGCTCAGCAACGGCCAACAGGTATTAACGGTGTCGTGTATATGGTAAATGGCCGGCTTTTGACTGGGTTTGGGAGGCCTGATCGACGACGATGTTTCTGGCCATCTAGCTGGACATTGTCGGTGCATTTGAATATCCCGATGCGCTGTTCGTGCGCTTTGCACAGGCTCATGAACCGAACCAGATAATTCTATCCTTTCCCCAGTTACTGAACTTCGCCACGTTTTTCCTACCGCGTCACGTTCCTGTTCAGCGACGGGTTGTTACCTCAATTGGCCCGGGTGGAGAGGACTGCATGGTGTGACGGCAAACGACCTTTCCGTTCCCGCTGATCTCAGCCATAACACGATCGAAAATGTCCGCGCCTTGGAGCCTGAGGCGTGCAAAAGGCGGCTTCTCCCCAGCGTTTCTGTGCATCGAAGAACATCCAGCGATGTTCCAAACGGATCGGACGCTCCAACACCTTGAAATCACGACCTCTGGAGCAGAGACGTCACCATTTGGAGGGGGAGGCGGGTGTGAGCCTCATGCCCATACCTGTGCAATGGCCTGTCCCATAACCATCAGCTTAGCCGCCCCGGAGCATAGTCTAACCTGCTCCCTCCCCCGCTGGGTCATCGTTACTCCGGGGGTCAGATCCGGACGCCGCTTCCGTCGCAGCCTCGTGTTGCGTAAAGCTTCGGCCGCCGCGTACCCGCGGACGAATACACACCTGTGACGTCATTCACGTCCGTCCGCCAGAGGCGCTGCCAGATTTCGACCGCCAGTGGCAGGCGCCGCCCAGCGCCGGCCCGGAAGCTTCGGCCGCCACGCCCGAGCAGAGCCGACTCGGCGACGCCTTCTGGAGGAGCCTGTTCGGCTGTTGACCGGTCGGCCTGGAGCTGGGCCGGCCGGACCAGTCCCCGCGCCGCTCCTGGGATAGCTCGCCCGCCCGGACGGGGGGCGGCTCGGTGGGAGAGGCAGATAGCATGCCAGACTGTCGCGCCTAGAGGTGGCTTGCGCGACGATAGTGGCGCTGGCGGCGGAGGTGACGCGCCTGGAGTGGGCGTGTCCAACAGTCGCGTGACGCGCTGGCATCAGAAGAGATAAGAAATAGTGCATTGAACTGATGGGGGGGGGGGGGGGGGGACTGGCTACACCACGCGTGTGTATCATCCGCAGTCGCCCCGCGGGTATGGGAATGAAGGAAGTGGCGGTGGGGAGCTGTCCCGGAGTAGCCTAGTCGGCTTTAATATAAGGTTACGGCAGTCGTTGGTTGTTTTTCTTCCGCCGCAAAGACATGTTGCGGCACCATGACAGCAGGTACAGGCGATCCGGGAACCTTTGACAACGGTCGTTCCCGAAGTCGCCAACATAAAGCACGCCGCCTCTCTACAGGCACCGCGCCATTATCAAGAGGCGCCACCTCGCTGAGCCCAAGCGCGCTCGAACAGAACAAACGTGTATTCATGGTCCGTCATACAATAAATAGCTAACCGTTGCTCTCGACTAGTATCACATTCCGCCCGTGCGGGCCTACAGGGGGCGGGCGCGGCCGGCGCCCCCTGAGATCAGCTTCGTCGCTTGGCGCTCTCGCTGGAGCACATGTAGCCGATTTGCGGCATAAAGGTGAGCAGGTCGGTCAGCCGTACCAGGCCCACGGTCCGGTCAGGCGGCACCACGCAGCCAGAGAGGTTCATCACCACCAGGTGGTCCCTGCCGAGACAGAGATGGACGGCGCACGTCAGCACGGCGGCGGCCGAGCGCGGCGCGCGGCGTGGCGTGTCACGGCCCGCCACAGGCGACAGCGCGACGCGGCCTGTGTTGCTGCGGCACACAGGCCGTGTTACCGCTGGAGATGCCGGGACGGCATGGCACGCGTGTCGGTCAGTGCGACAACCCCGACGCGCGGAACAGGGGGACGCGGCGATTGGCGGGCGGGGCATCCGCCACTGAGTCAGAACATGCGAGATCGAGAACATACGAGAACAGTGTCCGGGCGGAAAGCACTCGCCTCATGACCACAGCACAGAGGGCACGACAGAGGTTACACCACACGGCAGACTTCAAAACGCGTTGGAAGCCCGGTCACGTCGCACAGGCACCATGACAGGACGCAGAGGTCAGCACACGTAACGCAGGGGTCCACACGTGATGCAGGGGTCAGCAGGCGTGACGCATTGGTCAGCACACGTGACGCATTGGTCAGCACACGTGACGCATGGGTCAGCACACGTGACGCATTGGTCAGCACACGTGACGCGTTGGTCAGCACACGTGACGCAGGGGTCAGCACACGTGACGCAGAGGTCTGCACACACGTGCGAATGGTCAGCACCAGCGTGCGATTGGTCAGCACAGGGGACGCATGGGTCAGGCAACACGTGACGCGGGGTCAGCACACGTGACCAGACTTGACGCGGGGTCCAGCACACTGACGAGGGGTCAGCACACGTGACGCAGGGGTCAACATGCGTGCAGAGGTTGGAAAACATCGTACAAAGATTGGGGCACACGGCACACAGCGCGGGACGAGCCGAAAGCACCAGTCCGCGGAGCGTCGGCAGCTGGTACCGGAACACAAGATAACCGCATCTGTCGCCGCACGACGGGAGTTCACAGGCAAAAATACACGAGGTCACCAGGCCACACGAGCAATCCGGTCATCCGCAACAACGCCAGCCCCGCACGATCCACCGGTGGACGGACGTCACCGAGATATGCCAGTGAAAGATGCCTTGAGCCAGCGCAGGCTGACGGCCTGGCACGTGGAGTTCGGCTCGAACGTGTCGTGTTGGACTGCACAGTAAGTGGGCCTGCGTGTCGCAGACAGAAACACTTCACAGAGGCCTCGTGTATTTCCAGTTCCCAGAGCATGCCCTTCGAACGCCATCCGGGCCCGTAACACAACCCTCCGCCGGACGGCGGGCGGCGCGCTCCAGAAGTCACTCACGGGGTCGCCTTGAAGACGTAGATGCCGAGCACAGCGAGGATCTCTTGCAGCGAGCGCACTGGCACTTTGGGGAAGATATGCTTGACCAGCTCGTGCAGGCTGACGTACAGCTGGGAGAAGTCGTGCGGCGAGCCGTTGATGCACAGCACTGGCCGGGACTCGATTGTCTGTGGTCAGAGTCAGAGGCTCGGCTCAGTGACCCCGCCGCCGTACGAGCAGACGTTCGAACGGTCCGCTATCGGTCCGATACACTGGGCCCTGCATAACCGGCTGAGGCAGCTCAAACAATTCCAAATGCTCCAACCACATGCCAGCTCGCGGGGCCGTGAAAGAGTAGCTTACCAGCCGCCTATGAGGCACGCATGATGTCTTGACCGATCTGAGGCGATGATAACTGCCAACACACCTGATGCCTGATGGGCCCAGTTTTTGACATGACGGAGCAAGCGAGCCTGCCAACCCTCGCGTCTGCCACACGCCACACCCAGGCCGCCGCCCTTCTGACGCGACACCCGGCCCGCGGCCACCACTGACCGTCTTCTGGACGACGAAGGGCTCGGGCGAGGTCTGCGGCGCCCTGAACTGGGCGCGCGGCAGCGGCATCAGCCGACCGACATCCAGCGACGAACGGCTGAGGTCGACCGGCTGCGGCTCCGAGGACGGCGCCGGGCGCTTGGCCGCCGACATCGGCAGCAGCGGCGGCGCCTGGCGGCCACCGGGCACGGCGCTGGCCGGCCGCGGCGACGGGCCCGACGAAAGGCTGCCCTGCGCGGAGGCGGCGGGGCGAGGTGTCACGCGCGGGTCACGCAAGCCGACCGCGGTGGTGCGCCGCTGTTGGGTGGGTGGTGCGACACCCACCCAACAGCGGAAACGCCACCGAGTGAGCAAGTGGAAAGCGCACAGAGCGAGGAAGATGGACGAGGACGAGGACAGGACAGGCGGAGACGGAAAGGGGTTGGCACAGACGCGGGGTATAGGAGTGAGAGAAAATAAACCCTGACGGGCCAGCGCGCTAGAGGGAACATGACGGCGGCTATGCGGGTCTGGTTCACAGGGATAAACTAGGCCAAGGCCTAAAACTCCAGCTCATAACATTAGCCCAGCAACCGTGCTGAGCTAGCAACGTAACGTGGCATTTCTAGACAGTGGTAACAGTACGAACCGACGGTGCGCGCATATGTGGTGTCCGCCGCGACTTAATACCCCAAACCCTGTGTTCATAGGTCATGTTGAGTTATACAGGCGTTAGGCATGATTTCAGGCACACTTATCAATTTTGAAAGGCTCCAGCGCAAAGACTCGCAAGCAAAACGCCGAAGGAAAACTCCCACATACATAGCCGAGGAGTCGAACCTGAAGAAACAAATTCGAAGGACAAAAAGCCAAAATGCAAAAATCCGACTGGAAAAATTGGTCAAATTGGTCAGGTTAGGTCAAACTGGGATGCAATTCAAGAACAAGTTGGACAAAAACCAAATTTGAGGGGATGAAAGTAAGCGGACTAGTGGAACACAAGACTGGAAGCAAAAACTATCAGGATTTGACGCCTGGTACAAAAGGGGGACATAGCAGCGGCCACTAGGGAGCCGCAAGCGGGCAATCCGCTCGCGGTGGAGGTCGCTGCTGCGTCACGGGGCCAAGCAAGGGTCCGGGGCACGGACGACAATCACGGACATGGGCCGCGCCAATGATGACGCTTCTAGTTGAAGTACTCAGGAAAAATAGAAAAGGGTCAAAATGGAAAATAAAGCGAAAAACGTCAATGAAAGTGATGACCATGGGATTAAACAGAGCCTCGGCTCAAGGAAAAAGCCATCAAATTGGTTTGCGTGGACGATTTCGGCTCAGGGTGCGTGGTTAACAGAGCTTGCTGCGTTGACTCCCTGAGCAAAACACCCAGTGCCCAATGCAATGCTAGTTGCAAACATAATTTTGGCTCCGGCTTCCTTCGCCACGCAGCATAACTTTGATTTTTTCATGCATGCAACAGCACCAAAAGCCTAGACAAATTTATATCTATCTACTCTTTCCGCTCCGCCTTTTCCGAACGACTTTTTTGTCCGCACACCATCCTGAACACCCCTGCGCGAGGCTGCGGACTACGCAGCATCGAAATATGACGCCATCGGCTTCGGTTGGATGCGGGACGGCCACTTTATAACAGAGCTCAGCACTGAACGGGAGCGGGCACGGGTGGAAGCTTCAAGCGTCCACTCGACCCGCGAGAGGCAAGACTAACATCCGAACGCCGAACGTCCGCACGGCCGGACGAATGTACGCGCATGGACCGTGTGGTCGCGCAGCACGTCGGAGGACGGCAGCAGCACTGACCTCCTGCCGCGGTACGCTGGGCGCGCTGTAGGCTGACACCGCCGACGGCATGTGCATCTGCGCGAACAGCTGCTGCGGCGACAGAACGGCCTGGTAGCCGGGCGGCACCACCGTCTGGTTTGCCAGTCTGCCAACAGATGGCAGCATGTGAGGTGGCGCCCGGCGGGGCTCAGCTGGGAGCCGGGCGAGCAGCTCGCTCGATGGCCGGATGCACCAATCAATAGCCGAGCTGTGCTGCCTGTCAATTACGTGTGACTGACGTCACCGGCAGGATCACCGTCCCAGCTGGGGTGGTGCCGTACCGCTGCAACTGACAATACTGGAACACAGTGACTGCCGGAGCGCGAATTGACACCGTTCTGTACAATATCATGATATGCGGCGGTGAGTGCGACAAGGATTCGAATTTTCCTACGCAAAAACTTCTGACAGTCATACAAAATATTGAAGCCTTCATATGCAACACCCATGCTCCAAGCAAATGACCCCTGATCACCATGCGTCATGAAGTATCAGTCTAACTCCCGTATTCGCCAGGAATGCGAACAGTTCTCTAAATTCGAGTAAGCGCAGAGCGCCCCGAAAATTGCTCACTTTTGTGTTTGATAGCTGACATCCGCATCTAAAAGTGTCAATTTAAGCAACAATCGTAATGAGAAATTGCAAAATGTCTGAACGTTAGGGGGAGGGACACTTCATTGCCCGACCTGGGGCCCGTCAGACTTGCCGCAATGCTCCACTGCTGGCAGCTTGCCAACGACGGGGCATCCATGTCGAATGACTCAACTTCTTTGCCACGAATACGAACACGTGTGCACGGAGTGGTACACGGAAAATGTTGAGTCACGGCAAAGGCACAACAGTTCATTTTCACCAATTCTTCTACAAATAGTCATGCGACCATGCAACCAAACAAGTGATGGGTCACGAGTCAATAATGAGGAAGCAACCCGACACACACACACACACACACACACAGACACACACACACACACACACACACACACACACACACACACACACACACACACACACACACACACACACACACACACACACACACATTAAATATATATATATATATATATATATATATATATATATATATATATACACATGCCATGTTCAGAACCCATCAACAAGCACAAAACCCCCAATGCATCAGCAATGCAGCAATGGCATCAGCAAAGCAAGGTATTATGATGGCTGCAGGGTTCGCAATGGTTCTGGTCGAAACCGTTCATCCACTCGTGTCCATAACACCAGTCTTATCGAGGGCGAGCACGCCTCAAGAGACTGGGTCCTCCTTTCCTAAGCCCTGGATCGCGGCTGGTATGTGACCTTAAAAATCAGGGCCCGGCTGGTCACCCGTGGCACCGGCAGGGATTATTCAGTCGAGGCCAGCTTCACCCCGTGACGTCATCAGCAGGATTTCCTGCATCGAGCTTTGGTGAGTCGAGAGGCAGGCCAGCGACGTTACGTACCGCGCATATAAAACATGGCATAGGGTGCATTCATCTCTGCTGACCAGAAAAGCGATGAAGCTACTGCACGAGCGCGAGATAAGATGAACACTGCAGCGACAACGCAGTGCACATTTGCATATGGCAGACCAATCCCAATAGCCAAGTAGCCAATAGTTTCGGGAACTGCAGTCCCTCTAAAATGAATAACGGATTAAAGTCGTCTAATTCCGCAATTAAAATGGTCAGACAAAGCGAAAAAAAATGCTTACAATCTTATTTTTCCTTTGAAGGGACACACTTCTGAAACAAAATCCTTCAAAAAAGAAAGAAAAGTATGAAAACCATGTTACTACCACAAACGTGATGCAGATAGAAGATAATTTCGCCACTTTCCAGCGTGTCGTTCAGCTGACCTTGTTACGTACCAAACCCGAGGGTGTCGTCATGTATGAGAGAACTGCCATACTTGCTGCCACAGTTAAAAGTAACAATAATCTCGCAACCTGTATTAAAGCCAAACTTCACAGCGCAAAAAACAAACGAAACTGTCGATGTCATTGGTACGTGTGGCACGAAGAAAGCATTTCCCCACATTTAAAATTGCAATTCATCTCCCGCCCTACGTTCTCGATGTACGCACGCTGAGATCGAATTACATTCCTGACCTTACGTCTGACTTCCACCCCAGTAGCAAGAGCATGCCATCGTAAGTTACAAGTCGCTTTCTCCAGGTAAGGAGGTCGCACCGTGCCTCCACCTGCTTGCCGTCGGCCGGCGGCGGCGGTGGCGATGGTGGCCAGCCCTGGGGGAGGGGGGGGGGGGGGCAGCGGAACGGCACTTGACCGGCTTCTCCCGGCCCCGAGCGAGGCGGCACGGAGCTCACGGCCGGCCAAAACCGGCTCAGGGCCCACCCATGGACGGCTGGGTCAACCACAGGACTGTATACGATGGGTCAGCAGAGGGATGTGTCTCGCGTCACGTGGCAACAAGAAAGAAAACAGAGCTGAAACGATGAACGAAGTGAATACTTCAGCAATTCAAAGGCATTGGACGTAGTCAAATGTTCATATTCTCGTTCCGTGTTTTTTACAGGCCCCAGAAAAAAAAACATTATCTAAAACCAAAGGACCCCCCATCAAGTCCCGAACACATGGAACTGCCGCTGTTGCGTTCCTAAAGGCAATGGGCTAGACCGCAGCCACAACCAAGGCACCACTACGTTGCATCCCTTTTCATGATTGACGGGTTCAAGACTTGCCCTCGAAAGCACGCGATCCGTTCCACATTCTGAACCTGACATTTGCTAACGCTATTGTGCAACCAGGGTAGCCGAAATCACGACCCCGCCTCAAGCCCTCTTTTCACTTCTGACCCTTTCAAATTTTACGTTCATCATGTTAAACGAACGGGGAATTACAAATTTGCGATATCTCCTGCCGCAGTGAGAAAACCAGGACTAATCCCACAGGTGGCATTCAAAATCTTGAAAATGTGGAGCACACGTTTTATATAAATTTGCACGTAGCTACAACTAAAACAAGACGGGACAATCAGTTGCTGCAAAGGGGGTCCGTACGTCCAAGTTTGACCGGTGGCCAGCCGGTGAAGTCACAAAATTTTCGGTTCCTTGAAAGAATCTAACCGTCGCCCTGATCCGCAGTTTTTCATAACGAGGACTGGTGTGGGAAGATGGACTTCCTGCCGTTTCCAAACTAAGATCAAGCACCGCAGAAACAACAGCCAATGGTTTTCAACGAGATTTCGCGATAGGTACTAAGTTTCATGCCACATATCTGCAAATTGATCCCACTAGGCTAGGTCAAAGGTCAACTGTCCTGCAAATTGAATTATTCAGCTGCGTATGCTCGTATGTACGAAACCATGCCCAAGGTGACCTTACACGGGTTCAACTCAGTGTACCAAGGAAAATACTTGTATGTGTTTTAAGCATATAGTCACGACGCAGAACCCTCTCAATACTCCAGTGTTGGCCCACCGCACGAAGTCTGCAGAATCGTCGGTTGCCGCCCGCCGCCCGCGCCGGTCGTAGATCGGCGTGCAGTGCTCCCACAAAATGTCGATCCTAAGAAACCCCAAATTCAAAACACGCGCCATGGACACCCGGAGGCTGCCGAAAGTTTGGGCGCGCTTGCAGATCGCAGAGGGCATCCTCAGAAAACCTTAAGGGCCATATCGAACCCCCCACCCCATCCCTATCAGAACAGAAACTCAAAACAAGTTGGACCCGCAGTCCGATCGATAACATTTCGATAAAGGCTAACATTTCGATAAAGGCTCGACAAGAGGCCGAGTAAAGTGGCAACGCTAGGTCAGGTTTGAGTTTGGTCAAAGTGACAACGCTGGGTTAGGACTATGCGGTCGAAGTGAGTTAGCTTCATAAATTACTGCCCCATTATATTCCTATTTCTGACGGTCTCTTGACGGCAACGGTCTGCGAAATTTCTGGCGTGACATATAACGACATCCCGTGTTCTTCATTTGCCTAGTTTAAAGCGTCTATCTAGAATTTTGACGACAACACTGACTCGAACACAAGTCATAAAATTCACAAGAGCAGGAAGAGGCACGTGCCCCTGGGGCTACCACGTGAAGACGCCCTTGACTGACAATCTGGTGTGAACATAAATTTGTCCGGTTTGATCCAGCGGGGACCTGATGGACTTGGATCAAGGCTGCAGGATTTAGACTAGGATAGTTTCCAAGGACTTTTACTCAGAGACTCGGGTATCGTGAAAAGAAACAGACTCGGACCCAAGTTCTTGAGTCTCATATCACATCCAATCACATCAGATCTTGTAGTCAGACCCATGCCAGAGCACTGGAACGACTGCACGCAAATAGTTCACCCCCAAGGCGTTATGTTTTACAAGACGAGCATTGTTATCAGGTTTACTTATGTCTTCATCTCACTTGAACTTAACTGAACCACATCGGAGCTTTGTGGAGAACGTCGACAGAGAGGAAGAGAAAGAGAAAGAAAGATATATCTCTCTCCCTCTATCTTCAGTGCTACTTGCCACTTATTTCACAGCTAGTTGTGCTGACATGAATGTAATCCTTAGTTAAACTCCCATACTTGTGCTGACAATGTCTATCTTCCAGACGCGAGGCGCTTTCTTTCTGTTCTTCATGCCTTCCGTTTACTTCAACGCTATTAAATTATTGGGAACGCAACCACACATCACACCACTGTCACCTCCCCATGGCAACCCCTGTTCAGGCAGTCTAAGTCCCTTCTTATCGATCCCACGTTGCATTCCCCCAAATTACAGATATGCGCCCCCCACTTCACCCCCACCTCGTACTCTACCCGTACACGCAAACGCACGACCTACCACATCAAACTCGAGCTTCTTGGTCAGACTTAGGTATGTAATGTGGTAGCGCTTAAAATATCCATGCCAAAAATCCTGCCAAAAAATGGGCTGCAAAAAAAATCCTGGCAGCAGCGTCAGTGACGTCGCAAACCACGTGGCTTTGTGACCACGTGATGTGACGTAGGGGGAATAATGGCCGTGGCTGGTGCTGATGCGCGTGCTGAGGACAGATCGAATACGGCCTTCACCGTCCGGATCGCTGCTAACACCAAAATGTGCAGAATCTATGAGGTATGGCACATTGAATGACGCCGACGGCATAGATTCCTTGTAGTCCGGGTTGCTCCGAACTTACCGCAGGCCTCACGCCCAAGTGGAGGGGCCGTGACACAAAGCAATCGACCGGAAGAGCCTGGTATTTTTCACTCGTTCGACAGGGGGACCGTTCCCAGCTGCCTGAAAGCGTTCCCTCCCTGCGACGTGCACACTAGCAGACAGCCACAGACAGCCACGCTGAACCGCGCAAACACCCAGCCATGGCTACCCTGTGCCGTAATATCCGACCACCCCTCAGGTGCCCTGGGACATGGCATGGAGCGCACAGCACCGAAGGCGAAAAGGGCAGAGATATTGAGGATCGAGCCAATGGAAATGGGCTGATGGTAAGTTCCACTGGTGTGCTGGCTGTGCCTGCATGCAGTGAGACAGCGTACCAATTGTGTTTGCGTAAGTGACTAATCAAACCCTTATTTTGCACGCTCAAACACCGCTCGCTTCAATGAAATGAGAATGTACATTTCAATGCTCACAAAGATGATCTGCCAAGGCTTCAACGAGACCAACATTTGAACTGTGCCATACCTGGCATTTTCTGTCCACATAAAATGCACCAAAGACCAATGGGCGAGCATCGCAGCTGCCACATCGCCTGCCCGGGTCGCTCTGGGCTGGGCCAATACGCCAGCTGTAAATTTACGTTAAAATTCTCTTCCCCCTTGGGCTCCCAAGTATGTAACTAATCACGCCACTAGCGAGTCAGGACACTGACCCAGTAAGCCTACAAAAAAGCCGCGGTCCGTACAATGGATGATATTCATCCCCTTGACTACTGCGCAGCGAAACGCAATGCATAGTCCATACGGGTACCCGGCACTAGCGCCAGAACGCCATCTACCGCAACAATCATCACATCTAGCGGAAAACGTTAACGGATCAATGGCGTGTGATACCGCGCACAATTTCCAAGACTGCAGCATACGAGGAATGCCGCGCTACGTAGACTGACGTCAGCAGCTGCCCTCCGTTGGCCAGCTGGCTACCCGCCACAGACAATTCGCCTGGTGGCGCATGCGCACGATATCCACGACGTGTTCAAATGGCGCGCATGCGCGGGGTGGCGTTCGCCGGGCGTTGAACGGCGATGGCGGCGTCACCGCGGCCATTGCTGCTCAGAGGCTGGTGGGGGAAGGATGGCGAACGTCGCCTTCGCTACCGGGGAGCATTCACGGCCCAGGGTTGAGACTATAATGGCCGTCATATTTGCTTCCAATACATCGTGAGGCATGCAACATGCGCTGCGCTTAAGTCGGAAATCCACGCGCCGAGCTTTTGAAACGCCCTAGCAACATGAGGAGGCCGGCGCATCGCCACGGAACGGACCGTTGCGCGGTCTGAGACGTACACGGCGTTCCCACGCGGCTGCGCGTCGCGCGCGCCTGGTCCGCCGCGGAAGTTGGCGCGTAAAATGTGTGTGGTTCTCAAATTGCGAGGGTACGAGCATGTCTTGCCACACAACACGCGCGTATCTAGTAATCTGAGAGCCACTCACCCATTAAGAGTGGGCTTGCGCATGACCCACTTTCGCGCAATCCAATCACTGGAGCCTGCGCTACCTGACTGATGCACGAGATGGGACGACATCTGTAGGCAGTGTCGTATTGAAGTGGGAACGGTGCCCCCCGCCCCATCAACTAATGGCATGCACTAAAATGCGAGCAATGTCTTCTTTGAAAACATCAAGGTAGACGCGTTAAGATTTGAAAGCTGAAACAAAGTAAGGTGTGTCATGTAAGAAATTTGGTGCGCCTAATGAGCACAACGTCGTTTATAATTTTAGCTGTCCTCCTTACCCAGGCAAACCCCACTTCTCCATTCAGAAATGTGGCATAAGTTCCGGCTATACACGGACATTAAAAAATATTTCGGAAACGTAGCCATATTCGATCACGACTGTACACAGCCCCCTTCGCACAACTCCGAGGGTACAGGCAAAATGCGGCCTTGTGCTGCTGGCCTGGGCGCGCGCCTACTTCCAAATCAATGAAGAGTATAAGGAACATGAAAGATGGAGATGGGAAGCCCGCCACATCAGAGCGAAGTGTTTTTTTTCACAGGAGTCCCGTGGAACCCGTGCTGTTAGCCGAGGAAGGCATACCTGTTCCTGAACCCCGAGGCCAAAATCCTACGGCATGCCATCAGACCGAAAGGGTTTTTTATAAATTTATTCCGAATGGTTTGAATGGGTGACTGCGTTCACAGTACCTGCTAAGCATAGCTTGTTGCGTGCACCCTGAACCCACCACCCAAGTCGTACCGCCCAGTTCAACGGATAATGTTGCCTCCGCCCTTGCGCCAGACAAGGCTGAGAGAAAGATGCATCGCTGGTTGCACTAAATGCCTGCTGTACGTGCAGCACACAGGAATTCGGTCAAAACAAAGGTCGGGTCACTCGGCGCTGGACAAAGTTTGAATAAATCGATATGATCTGGTAGTTCACATTAGCCGTCTGGTCTAAGTAGCAGGTGAACGGGCAATCTCCAGCCACATTCGAATGCGAGTGGAACAAATTCAAACCATCTCCGCAATGCGGCGGCCGCAATGCGTCCCGCCGCGCCTACTCATAGGCACGCGCATCCAGTCAGCCGGACGCCGTACCGATCTCAAAGCCAGCGCCTTTTGAGAGCCGATAAGGTGATTTTAACTTTGCCGAACTCTCAGTGGTGTATCAGCAAACTGACTTAACTACAAAGGTCCACCTCATCCGCCCCCACAAGTAATGTATGGCATGTTCCAGAACTGCAAGCAAGTGCGGATTTGGTTCTGATTACGATCAAAGGCCGCGTGGCAGCGTTCGGCTCCACTGGCGACGTTTCCGGCGCCGAGCTGGAGCCGCAGGCCCGTCACAGTTGGCCGGCTTCGTCAGTGGGTCGCGCGCGTCTGTTCTGCGCGCGGCGCGGGCGGCGCCGCACGGCCGTCCACTCACCTCTGCGAGCCGGCCACGGCCCGCGCCAGCGGCGACTGGCGGAGCTGCCCGTTCACCGCCGTCAGCACCGACGTGATGGGCACCTGCGGCAGCGGAGCGGCCGGTCAGGACCACCGCCGCGCGCCGGCACGGCAGGATATGGCATGGGACGACATGGCACGACACGACACGGCACGGTATAGCAGGAAGAATCGGGGTGGACCACGGCACGGCACGGCACGGCACGGCACGGCACGACATGGCACTGCACGGCACAGCACGACGAATCGCGGCGGACCACCACACGGCACAGCACTGCACGGGGGCACCAAACAGCAGTGTTTCGAAGCGCCCCGAATCACAGCGCTGGGCATGACCAGAGGTGCCTTTTCGAGACGCAGGCGAACATATTGTCGGCAGCCTCATGGCCGGCCGGTTCGGTATTTTCGGAGTGGATTGCCCGGAGACTCAGGGAGATCTAAGTTTTTGTTTTCGACAAGTGCTTCTCGGAGTTGGTAATTTGAACGTCTAATGTTCTAAGACTGCTGCATTTGCCGTAATCCATCGGTTACATCAGAATATATTTAGGACATTCTGACGCAATATCAATGGCTCGACAGCATACTTCAGAACATTGCGCCATCTCCCATGTTTGGTTGTGACGGAAGCCAGACGTGTAACATTTACAAAACATATACATAACTTAACATTACATGTAAGCATACAGTGAGTGACGTGGCCAGAGATGACTCTAGCCTCTCATCGATTTTCAGGCTATCTGACAACTTTTGAATAGCAGCATATTACAATTTTGTACTGCCAGCACAGATCATACAGACAGATGAGATTAACCCTGGCAATGACGACTTTGATAGGTACAGACTATAAGTGAGAAGCAGATCTTAATCGAACTAAAGCAATCTAGGGGTGTAAGTATGTATTGGCCCTCCGGGCACGCACCTTGCTTCAAATTTATTAGTTCCAATGGTATGTACGCCAATAAGCGATGCCGCTAAAACTTTGACGCCATTTAAAAATTTGGGTACACACTCAGTACAGGTAGATCGAGAACGCAAGGCGTTGTCTTATGGGCATAACAAGCTTGGTGCCCAGCGGCACGCTAAGCTCCTTTTTTGCGAAAAAAAACTTTCGGTTGTGAGTGTGCCCTGCGCCCCTCTCATCGCAAAATTCTGCATACGGCCCTGAAGCAATCCAAACAGAAACAGAAAACTGCCGGATTTTGAGCTGTGTCTGCAGAGTTGCGGCCTTTGCTCTGAGGAGCCCAGAGTAGCATAGTTTGATTGCATAACCTTTTACCTCTATGTACGCATGCACATCTGAGTGCACACCCACCTCACGCACTTTCACAATGCGTTAGGGGGGCTTTTTGCAGTTTTTATTTATAAGAGTTTATTTATAAATTTATATCATATATTTACATCATATAAATGTAATCTTATATAGCTGTATATTATATAATTTTATATAGAATAAAATTATAATAACCATAAACTTACAAGAGTTAGGGGCAGTTAATTCCAGTATGACCGATCCCACGGGTTATGGCTGATCAGCCACTGCCACGTCTTTCGGCAAAGTGAGTTGGGAGTTCTTACTGTTCATAATCGACCTTCGACAACCCAGGAGCTACTGCATAAATGAGGTCATGAAGTAAGTATTGGCTATATTGGCAAAAGTCGACGTTTCAAACCGTGATCCTAGTCACGAGCGAACCACACAAGGTCACTGCAACTCTCTGGCTGAGCCGCCTACGTTTCTTGCAGCCCCTAACTCCCGATGCCCCAAGTATCGTGCGTCAGGTATTGGGATGCAAAGAGCTCGAATGATTATGTTCACATTTTCTAATGCCAGTGTCGACATGTATTTGGAGATCATTTTTGGTATTCACGTCTCCTGGTTAATCATCGTTTGTTGAACTTGTTGGCTCGCGACCACGGGCACAGCTTGAAATCGAGCGTTGTTACTTTTGTCCATGCTGACTCCATAATGTCATTCAAAGAGTACCTCTTGGTACATTATAGGTCGGGTATTGTTAGAATAAGAACTTACTGTCAAAATGCCGATAACCCACGAGTTTGTCGTTGGCGTCATTGGATCTCTAGGATCCACTCAGCTGTTAGGCTATACGGCGTCGCCCGCCTTTGGCCTGGGGGGGGGGGGGGGCGAAGTCGGGCACAGCGCGGAATCAAAAGGGCCTTTCTTGCTTATGTCAGGCATGACTTTCATTAATAAAACCACCCTTTTTCACACCCATACATGAGCACCATAAGCCTAATGCCATCTGGAGACCTGGGGGAGGGGGGGGAGGGGGGTAATGAAGCAAAAGCCCCCCAAAAGCTCTGTAATGGAGTAAAAGGGGGTGTAATTGAACCAAACGCTACAAGACGTTACCCGCTACAAAGAAAAATAGAAAGCACGGCTCAGCTATTGCATGGATCACTGGTAACGCGTGCCATTAACTGCGAGGCACGCAATTTGTTCTCACACATACCCCGTTGGTAAGCAAAAGCTGGGCGTATGTGGCCGGTGTTGTCGCCACCGCCGCCGCGGCTGTGCGATGCTGATCCTGCAATTGCTGTTGCAATTGCTGCAGCTGCTGCAGATTCTGTTGCCGCTGTTGCCGTTGCTGCTGCTGATGCTGTTGCTGCTGTTGCTGCTGCTGGTGTTGCTGTTGCTGGTGTTGCTGTTGCTGCAGCATGCCGGCGTTGAGTCGGTTTGTGACCCACTGCACCGCCTGCGAGCGGGACGACAGGTGGGCGGCAGCGGTGCCGTTCACGGCCGGCGTGCTGGCCGGCTGGCGAGCGGTCGACGTGCGGCCGACCGCCGCCGACACCGGCGTCACCTGGCTGCTGCTCGGCGGCGGCTGGCATTCCCAGAAGCTCGGCTTCGGCTGGTTGGTCAGCTTGAACTCGAATCGCTTGATAGGCCACCACGTCTGGAACTGGGTGCCGCTGGGGAAGTGGCGCTTCACGTCATCCAGGCTCACCACGTCGCAGGTGTCGCTCTGGAAGAGCTCGCTGCGGATGCCTTGCACCTTGCAGCATAGCTTCAGGTAAGCCAGGTCCCAGCCGGTCAGCTGCTCGGCCTTGTGCTTCAGGTGCTCCGTCTCGCCCTCGAAGTAGAAGAGTGGCACGAAACGCACATCACGCTTTTCACTGTTCACTTTTATCCGCTTTATAGTGAAGGGCACTACCGACTCACCGTTTATCCGCAAGAAACCGCACCGGTCGTCCGGTTTGCTCTGCATGTTCACCATCTTTCGCTCGCACAGCGCTAGGAAATCCGCAAACTGTTTGGCATCGTCCACTAGCACGATACAATCTTTGGGCGTGAACGCCTCACGCCCATAGTGATAGTCACAGTGTCGGTAGTTGATCTCATTCAGCAATTTCGCCTCGTTCTCTGTCACAAAATAGCTTTTGATTGAGGTGCAGTTGCACACGTCCATGGGAAGTTTCTGCAGGTAGGAGCTGAGGATCATCTTCTCCACGGCGCGGACCGGACAGTAGCGCTCGCCCTTGCGGAACAGGCAGGGCAGAGGCACACCGCCGACCTCGGACCAGCCGAACCTCAGCCGCACGCTGTCCGTATCTAGGACTTCCGGCGATGGCTCCGGGCTGGCCCTCTTCTGCCCGCCCGGACCCGCGAAGTAGCTGGTGATGTTGGCCTGCCCGGAAAGGCGTTGGCGCTGCGCCTGCAGCTGGGGCCGTTGCGCCTGCAGCTGCTGTTGCTGCAGCTGCTGCTGCGCCGCCTTCTGTCGGTGCTGCTCCACCATCCGAGCAGCCAGCTGGTTGATTTCGTCATCATCGGCCCGCGGCTCCTGCTTGACGCCGCAAGGAGCGGAAACCTCCATCCTAGAAAGGTCAAGAATTGATGTCACAGGGAACTGCGTTCAGCAAGCCGAAGATCTTCTACGCAATTCATGACGGCTGATTGTGCTTTCGAACACTGAGGCGATACAAGAATAGAGAATAACAACTTTGCCCCTCCCCCTCCCCCGAGGTTGAACCCAAACACCAGTTCCACTTGTCCAGCGAGCTCATAAAGTCATGATTATCACAGAGGCCGGCGACCAGTAGGACTGGGCGGGCCCTGCCGCATAGAAACACCCTCTGCCGGGCAGCGCACAGTGGACCAGATCGCTTTCAAAGCCGCAAATAATTTAAAAAGAACGGCAGAATGAGACACTCATGGATTCTGCGGCTCTTTTATGCGCCGAGCCCGATCAAGTAGCTTTTTTGGCTCACAGGTTGCAAGGGTCTCGGTATGTTGGTCCGGTGTTTTAGAACGCGTGGACTGCAAATGGCCATGCAGCAGGAACCCGGGGAAAGGATGAACTAATAAAGCAAACGGTATGTGATAATGCCCCTCACTATCGTTTAGCCATCAACTGAGTCAAGGCCGCAAAACAGAAACCAGTGAGTTGCTTGTCGTGAAATGAACCCAACGGCATCCAAGCTAAAAAATACGAGCCAAGCGGTGGCCTTTTAAGGCCAATGTGATGGTAAGAGTTGTAAAGAAAATTGCAAACTATATGTTCTTCCGTTCAAAGCAATAACTCGAGTAGATAGACACACCGGATGATAGCCGGAGGACTGCATACAACATTGAACTCATTGGAACACTGAAATCCACTCGCGACAAACTGATAACGCCCCGTTGACCAAATTCGACAGCACGTCTGCACACCATAAAAGCTTTCGGCTGGAATGGTATTTGGGTGTGCTAAGCAGACATAAACTGACACAGTGCACTGGAAATACAGTATCAGCGACCCAATCGACCCACACATGGCACAGTCTCTCGAAGACAGCAGATGCCAGCAGAGTTCAACTGTGGTCAGTGACCTCATATGTTTTCAGGGCACACGTATTTCGACAACAGCGGTCATCTTCAGCGGTGTTCCTGCCGTTGATTGAGGGTTTTGGTGGTTGGTTCTGCCTGCATACACACAAAACGGACGCAACTACACAACTGTACCGTACCATTCACTACGTCTTGCGCCTTGTCACGTTACATTTTACAAGTCTTAATTAGAGGGCCAACATATCTCTCGTTGGTCTCTTGTCCTCTGCACACCTTGCCCGAGTTATTTCCTAAGCCTTGTCACTGGAGCCTGATTCGGCTGAGTCTTTGTGTTTGCAAACTTCAGTTCGGACAGCTGCTTGACGGGTCGCAACGGTCTGCTTGAGGTGGATGCGTATCCGGTACCACTGTCATCCGCGCGTGCAGTGCACCATCCAGCTTATTTCTTTGCTGACTGAGACAACACTCACTGTGTCGTCTAGCACTTTTGTCGCCAAATCGTCTGCGATGTAGGAACTTCTGCAGGTAAATCTTGCACCGTCTCAGTTCACCACCCAATGACTGTGCTCCCCTCTTCCGTGTCAGAAAGCTAGATGAGTCAGATCAAGCAGTCAGATGAGGTATTGGTAGCAACTTCACTTTGCTGAATAAATTCGAAGATCTCGCTCTTGCTCTCTCCCGGAGACTAGCAGCGCAGGGGTGCACAGGAATGACTAAGCCCTGCCGATATGTACGTGATGTTTACAAAATGCTGCCGGCCGTGAGTGATTATTTGTTCTATCCTCGCGTTGCGTCTCCGTACAGAGGCAATACGCTGGTGACTGGTGTGGAACATGACGTAATTCGCTGCGCTTATTTCAAACTTTAAGCATGATTTCGCCGACGTATGGATAACGAAAAGCCAAAGTGGGCAGCAGGCAGAGTGGACAAGGCCGTGGTTCGCCACCTCAAACTTTTTGGGAGGCCCATTTTTCAAACTAAAGGCATTGTAGCCACCCGAAGTTATAAAAATCCAACTAGACCACCGCCAGTGTAGCATCCTGCCTGATCCTCCACCATAGCATACTGTTCTGGATTAAAAGGCTCAGGAGGCCTTTTCTGGAGCAGGTGCCCCTACTTTGGGATAGCGGAACCATTCGATGGACAACCAGAAGGCCCCATCCTGGATTGACATTTCTGTACTTGAAACTGTACATGGTTTCAGTGTTCGTGGTCTCTGGCCGAGTTAGACACCCCCATTGTCTCAGGGGTCCCCAAAAACTGTACAAACTGCGTCATGTCCCCCCCCCCCCTTTAATACGACACCGTCCAAGATCCCCGGCCCGTGGGAGGCTTCATTTTGTCCACAACGCCTCCGGAACACCCTGCCTTAACTCATAATCCGTGGCACCGCCCTGGCAGCAGACATATGTACCTGCTCACTAGCATCTCCCCTTCCCAAAAATTGGCTTTTTCGAATAAGTTCCAGGATTTTTTTTTCGCTTGCTCTAGGAAACGTTATGCAACACAATAGTTGGATGCCTCAAGCCCCAAGGGACAGGGCGATGTATCCACATCTGGGATGGAGGGCGAAGGCTTGACGAAGGACACCCAAACTGATGGGCCCAATGTTTCAGCCAGCCAGAGCCTTGGAGAGGGAGGGGCATAACGTTGCCAAAGGGCCCCTGATAGTTCAAGCCGCTCCTCCCCCCCCCCCCCACATAAAAAATAATCGAATATGGCTCATTTGTTCATGAGGGCGAATTTTGTTACATTTTTCGTTTTTACCTTCTATTATTGGAGAAGAACCCAGAAGCTACCGCGAGATCAATCCAGCCTGAATTTGGACGTCAATCAACTGAAGAAATCATGTGTTAAACAGCCGTATGAAATAAATTACCGACGCCAGTCGTTTTACAATGGTTCAGTGAAATTTCCCAAATCGACAGACTCAGAACCTTTGTCAGAACCTGATCTGAGCTGCAGAGATATAAGGACCCCGCGAAAGTACATCCAAATGGATCAACACTTTGTATTAACATGGCCATGCCATGCTTGTCTGGAAATGTTCAAAACTCAGTTCGAACTGATCAGTAATGTTAACCATGTAACGAAGTTTTGAGCATGCGCGCTCACAAATCTAAGCAAAAAAAAAAACACCTACACCAGGCGTTACAGTCTCCGTAGGTCGCGCAGCATCGGCCTCGTAGCTAACACTAGGTCGTGACCAACGGGTGGACGACAATGATGACACAGTTAACACAAGAACCTTTGACGGCTTTAGCACTTCAAACCGTGCATTTAGAAGACAGCCGGGCGTACATTTCACCTGTGCGATTTTTAAATTGATGAACTAAACCGATTGGCCTTTACAGCACCACGAAGTGGTGCTGGAATCTGGTGGTAGAACTGGAGGCGTAAAGGTAGAATCTCCATGCTTCGTGTTGCTTTCACAGTTAATCTGTCCCAAGGACAGCCGTCAAGTTGTTAGCAGATACGATCAGCATAGCCTTTGAACGGTGCGAATTAATTTTCTAAGACATTTGAAAGCATTTTTTCACGACGGTCGCTCTCGCCCGCGCGGGACCCGCCCGGTTTTACGGAAATTGTAACCCAGGTTATCGCTGTCCTTGGTTCCCAGATTGCGGGTGTGCAGGTTCAAACCTTTTGATTATTGGTCTCACTTGTTCATTCTGAAAAACAATAAACGTTCTCAGAACATGGAATGGCCTCGTTCGTTTCTTAACTCATTTCGGTCCGCTCTTTCAACGCTAATAATGAAATTCCCTGTTTCTTTCTGGGAATGCGCCCCTCTCCCCATGAAAATAGCTCTAGAGGCAGGTTACAGGTTCCGGTATAGGGATGAAGGGCCATTCCGTCCACCGCGGGGTGGCTTCCAGCAGCCATTCTGGCCATATTGGCGGGATTCCCTGGCCGATTCAGAGGTCCTTAGAGATATACATCATGTCACATTGGTCCCCTCCCTGACGCGGAAGGCCTTCTGACCCGCGTAGACCGTAGTTGATCCCTGACCGACGCAGGAACCCCCATTGACGCAACAACAGTCCTGATCGCCGCAGGTGGTCCAACAATTGACTCTTAGACCCCAGTTCAGCTCAACGGGCCCATGCTGGAGTTGGGTTGAAGGGCCCGCCGTTCGGTACTGAGATCCCTGGCTGGGACAGAAACCGTCTATTTCCTTAACGTCATTAATCATCATGAGCAGTCATGCTTTCTTTCACTGTAAGCGGGCCCGGACCAACGTTAAAGGCCTTTGTGATTCGAGGTCCCGTCCCCATCCGTGTTGAGCACATCTTTCTCTAACCGACTCAAGGTCCTCGTTAACACAGAATACCACGTTCGGTACTGAGGCCCCTGACCAATAAAGGAGCCCCACATCGTTGCAGGGGCCAAGACCAAGGTAAATCGCGGGCTCGGCCGTGTCCCTGCTTGGGAAATGGGCCCGAGCTCAGCCCAGACCGACACGGAGCCGACTGTTCGTTGCTAGTGATCTCTGGCCGAAACAAAGAACTGCTCTCTCTCTCTTAGGGTTCCAGTTGGCGCAAGAGGCTTTCCGACATTTCAGATCACGGCCCTATGCCCCCCCCCCCCCCCATCATGTTAGGAACCTCGAACACTGCAAATCGCGGGCCCCGGCGTTGTTCCTACTAAGAGAAGTGTCAGACACAAGGCCCAAGAGCGGACGTAGCCAAGGACCTCCACTCCATTTCGGTCAGGATCCCGATAAACCGAACTGGAGTCACCTGCCAATTATTGGACCCCTGTGTCGGTAAGCGATCCTTTAGTGTTCATGAGGCCCCTGCGTCTATCCGGGATAAGCTACTCCAGTCAAAGGGCCTTCCGCGCCAGGGAGGGGACCGATGCATGATGCACCCCTCTTGGGCCCTCCCAATCGACCAGGGGGACCCGGCCACCGTATCTTCAGAACAGTAGCTGGCAAGTACCCTGGGTGGCGGGTTGGAACGGAAATCCCCCCTTCAACCCTTGACCGGGAAAGACAAGGGGGCCCTAGTGTTCTACTTACGGGGCTACCTGTCCGCGAAAGGTAAGGGGCCTCCTTAGTGTTCAACCCATTGTGCCCCTCAAGAACTCTTTCGTCGGTATGAAGACAAATGAAGAAAACTGGGACCCCTCGACATAAAAAGGGGCCAAATCTGATGATTTTTCGGGTCACTTTTTCACGGGAACCCTTATCAAGCTATGTGCCGTCCTTATCCCTTTTCTCGGCGTAGGTGTTCAGATGTACCCTTTCCGGACCTACGATGCCCACTTTCTCAGTATTAAGCGTGTCATTTCACGATTTAAGAACAGCCCTTCTTGCGTCTACAAGGGGCCCTTCGCACACCTGAGAGGACCCTTTAAGTGCTCACGATGGGCCCCACCCAGACCCGAGAAGGAAGACCTTTTCAGACCGGAAAAGGCTCCCTCCCGCGCTTGAAACCGTTAAAGAGGTTTCCTTCCTTAATATTGGTCCTTTCCGGACTTCAGATGGGCTCTCTACACTTACTCGGATGGCACACAATAACAAGTCTCTTCCACAAACCCGCCAGGGGCCATTTGGGTCACCCGAAATATGGGGAAACAGGTAGTTTTGGCTCTTACCTCATACGTGGGGGACAGTTTGTCTCACGGATACACCACCATTGGCTTTCTGCGCCTACGATGGGCCCCATTCCAGACCATAGATGGGATGTTCTTCTCTGTTTCTCAGCCTTTGCTGGGTCCCTACCTGACTTAACAAGAGCCGTTTCTGAATTTATGATGGACCCTTTCCAGACCTGAGACCCACCTTTACGACCCTAATTAGCTCTGTAAACAAATCCACGCATTAAATATTGATCCCGTCCTCAAACACTTTCCGGAGGACTCTTTCAGCTCACATAACGTCAGCCTTACGTATCGTCATTGTTCATGACGCCGTAGAGGTGACCTAGCCAGGATATGGCCATGTGAAAGGCGAGATCATATTTTGGGCTCGATTTCGTAGCACATAATTAGAGGATTATTGGATAAGGTCGTTTTATCTAGGATCATTCAAGTGATACCCATAAGGGCTCTTTCAGGGCGTTTCATAGACCTCCAGTGTAGCCGCCTCTTCACTCCCATCCCATCCCGTGGCTGTCGTGATATATCATAATCAAAACAAACAAAACGCAAAGCGCAAAAGGTACCGGTCAAGGCATATAATATATATATATATATATATATATATATATATATATATATATATATATGCGAGTGTGTGTCTCCGTTGTGGGTTCATCCAGTTAGCTAATTTCATTTTACACATACGTAGGAAGTTAAAACATTCCTACGGGCTTGGCCCACCCACAGATTTTGGGTTACTTCCCTAAAGTTGTGTTGCGAGATCCTGGACTGAGTTACCGCATCTGTCTTCTCATTAGTTGTTTACGCGTTAAGCCGCCAAATCTTGGCAGCATTGTGTTAACATGGGCGCAGCCTATCGGGGGCATCGTGGTGGCATTACCACCAAATGTATGTGCCAATGTGTTCAAGCATTGTCGACTAGGCGATCCGAAAACTGAGTCGATAAATCCCTGATAGTCATTTCCCGACAGACTCACCGCGCTGACGCAGCGTTTTGGCTGGTCAACGTACTGAACATCAGCGCGAGACGGCCGTGCCACTCCGCGCCACAGCTGCGCGTGGAACGGTCCCACTGCCAACATATTTCGTTCAAGGACGTCGTGAAAGTACGGCGCAATACTCAGGACCGTTCCGTGCGCGAGTTATGGATCGGGTCACGAGGACCGTTCCGCGCGTAGCACGGTAAGACGCACCGGCCACATAACATCGACGTCGTGTGCCGTTATATTGTAACGTGGCCCTCTAAGTCAAAGGCATGATTCGACTGCCATTCGACCGGGATAGACATACCACAACTTTATCATTCAGGATGACAGAATGGCTTGCAAAACAGTTAATGATGTTAACGATAACCGACCTTCCATTATTCTGGAATACTGGCTAAACGTTATCAGGTATACTTGCGTTATGCCCACAAAACTAGACGTTTCAAGATTTGCTGATGGTCAGATCATAAGCGTCAACTGCAACGTTTAGTTTTGACAATACAACATATATTGACCAGCTTTATGACGTATATAACCTGTACCTATGATGTAGGCTATTCAGG
This sequence comes from Pollicipes pollicipes, assembly GCF_011947565.3. Lineage (NCBI taxonomy): Eukaryota > Metazoa > Arthropoda > Thecostraca > Pollicipedomorpha > Pollicipedidae > Pollicipes > Pollicipes pollicipes. Next base: position 31,102,393 of record NW_023596576.1, read on the forward strand.
TTGATAATGTAACATTGATAAACCCGTACCCCTCGATACATCGGTCACACCTTAGGTAGGTTACTTTGAGAATAAGAACTCCATACTAAAAATGCCAGGAAACCCAAAGCTGCAGGCCTTCTCCTGCCAATATCAAATATAATTGAAATGTAGCATGTCACGTTTAGCGACAGACGCAGTGCGTCGGCTGCTCTGATCAGATGGCAAAGCCAACTGCATCTGTGCGTACGCGTTCGTAGTTGTGCGCATCGTCATGCTAATATAGTGCGCAATGACCTTTTTGCATCGAAACGATATCAAAATACTATACGTTCTGCACGACATGGCGTATTTTGGACACGTGCAGAAGCAAATGAACAGAACCATGAACAACGTCGTTCAGTGATTCGGCATTAATGGAACCATATGTGTCGCCCAACCTTGTCTATTCCAAGACACACAAATCATCTATCAACTGCAACGACCCCGTCGATTACACATTCCTTCACTTCACCACATGACACACACACATGTACGGGTACACCAAGTCCCTGTGATTTGGGGAATCACATGGACTGGAGGGACATAATGGCATTGTGGGTTCAATCTGCGATCTATAGAGAAACCTCACCTTCAAAGTGTGCGGTATAAAACAACTTTTAAATGCGCATGTGCAACCAAAATTGGAGACCCATTTGCAAAAATTGAACAAACATGTTCCTAATCCTCCTGTGGCTCACAACTCACGTCACTCACGACTACTCGGAAGTTTTAACTGCATCTTTCCTGGGGCAAACACAAGATCATAGTAAAAACAACTTTTCACCTCTATCAAGTGCGAGCAACGCTAACCACAGTAGGAAACGAGTTTCACCATTCGAATTACCACTGGAACTGCAATTTCGCATCGCATCGGTGATTAGGTTCAAGCGCTGGCGGGTTTCGTTCAAACACCAAAACGAGGGGTTGTGCACCAGAATAGATGCTGCCCAACAGCCCCTTTGATGAGAGTACATTTCAGCTTGAATGAGACGGCAATGCTTCATTTGTTCCGCTTGAACTCAAACGCGTCCTGGCTACGAACGCGGCGGTTCAGGCGTGCGTACTTATCACACGTTCACTTCGCTGCTCCTTTCAGGTGGCCCCACGATGTCCAGGATTTCATTTCCTTCGCTCCCGCGTCATGACCGACATTTGTCAACTAGAGACGTGGGGAAATCCACAAACAGCACTTGCAATACCGCTGAGTATATAACTCATGTTCCAGCGTGGCTGTGCTGCCACACATGATGGCAAATTCGACAGCCAGACAGGGAGTCATTCTTTTCTTAGCCTCCCCTTCCTCGAACTCGAATCGTACACGTGCTCCTCGGCGATGGTGTTCCCAGCGGGTTTCGTGGTGGCAACATCGCCCTCGTTGGCGCAGGACACACCTGCCTTCAGTTCCGCAACTCTTCTCGTTGGTAATCATACTGGGGCTACGACGGACGGTGACGCACTCCTGCTGCACTCTTCACAGGTCGAGAACACGACTAGGTCGCTAGAGCGATCGCTCTACCGGGTTGTTCGATCATGGGCGTTATAGGCTGCACTCTCCAACCAGTCCTACTGAGAACATCAGCCTTCATCTTGGCCAAACACACACGGGAATATACTTGGTCGAACGCAAAATCTTCGAGTCAGTTAAGATCGCTTAGCGAGGTTAAGCCATCTCCGGTTACTAAAATCGATGCGTGCAATGAAGGACCTACCAGAAAGAGCATCCCTCATCTGAGTTTTTGGTTGACTTGAGTTACCACTCGACATCGTACAAACATCGCAAGCAAGCAGACAATAATTTTGAACATAATTCTTACCTTTGATGACTTCTATGCTATCTCGGTGATAAAGTCCACTCCATTTCATAGAATCACCTCATTCACACGAAATATTTCCCCACATCACAGACCGATTCCATCCAGACGCGCCGGCAGTGACTTGGGAGCTGCCCTCAAGCGACATAATTGTCCCCGCCCCCTATCGCACCCTATTGGTTCCCGGAAAACAGCCCGGCACATGCTGCGTCCTCATTGGTTCACATTTTGTTATCTCTGCGCAGAGGCTAGGTGCCGTGGAGGCGTAAATGCTATCTGAATACACGAGCGTCGTATTCTGGAGCCCTGCTCAGCGGCTATTATGCTTATCTCTGATTGGCTCCCGTTGATTCCTAGCCTCTACGTGGGTGAAAACTTGGTGGTGGGAGAGAGGTTGAGGAGAGAGTACGCTCTCCGCTCTCAGGGGAAACAGCTGACGCCATGACTCAGCCGTGACGCAAATGCCGGCGGGTTTCCGAAGCGCTGCGCGCGGAACGGTCCCAGGTGGAGACCACTAGTTCTGAGGGTCAAACGGTATCACGGGCACGGACTTTGAACCCAGCGTGGGATCCGTGTTCTCCTCGAATGGCAACTGCAATATTGGTGTTGAACAAACGGCGCAAATTGATGCAGTGAGCGGCCCACAGGCGCAGCCATGGATAGAGCGGGGTGCCCCTCCACGTCCCTTGGGCCCGCATTTTTCGTTTTCACCATAGATGCCTGTGACAGATAGTTAAACAAAGTTGGAAAAAGTGGTGCATTGCCGTCTCACGGAGCTCCAGCCCGCCCCTCACGCGCCCTTGTAGTCCGGACCACGCCCCTGTAACAGGCGACAGTCCAACAGCTCTCCTGTAAAGATAACAAAATACTCCCGGAACTAGCAGCGTACATTAGCTTGGACAGTTTCCTGTGCTGGCGCGGAGCGTTTCTCCATTTCAACTCATAGGCAAATCATTACAGCATCGGATATGAAGTAGGACAAGCCTTGAACGTATCGAACGACTGGGTTACTGCGGCTGGCGTCGTTGTCTTTTCATCCTCGAAAGGTAAGGCGCTTGCGCACCACAGCACAGCATTTTGTTGTGGATTTCACTAACATCCGGTCAGAAATTGGGGTTCGAGTAATATTTAAAACGTGCCCAGGTGGCCTTGGATATCCTTCGCTCAGGTGGGGAGGCGGACAATTTGCCCCCCGCCCCTTAGATCTCAGGAACTAAGAGAGCTAGAGATACCAAATTCACAGAGTGTATTGGCCTGTACGTGACCTCACGCAGGTCGAAGTGTGAGATTCCTAAGTCATGACCTTCGGGTCAAATAAGGTCAACTAAGATCAAACTCCAGGCTGGTCTCTGAAGTGCCCGCAAAACCTAGATACCTGTCCTAAGCAGAAGTTTAACGGCTCATTCAATGTCAGTGATCTTGTTTGACCTTTCAGAGGTAATGGCTACAAAAATCATACCAGACTGCTTTGAGTTTGCATTTGAATGAGCGACGACGATTACGCTAGGCAGTGTGTTCCTGAAAAAAAATGTTGAGCTGGGTCACTTAAGGTTGGTGAGGTTTCCTGACCATAAAGAAGTCCATGAAAGATTAGTATGCGGTTCCTGTTGTCAATAAACTTAAAACAAGCACCGGAAACAACCCCACACAGCAATCCCTAGAGCACTACAACAAGTTGGTTTTAAACTTGGTCTGGCCTTTACGTCTTACCCTAGGTCAATGGAATTTGTTTATTCAATTTTTGTGCTACCTAGGAATGCATCTCTGAGATGTATGGCTCCGTTGAACACTGGGTTGTTGCATTAGATTAAGCGACTCCCTAGAAATTGACTTCGCTGAATCCGTGAACTGACTTTGACCTGCCGTAGGTCAGCGACCTTACAAGGTAAATCTAGATCTTTGATACCAAACGGTCCGCTATTCAATTGTCTACAGCTATGCGAAAGTTGGTGCGGCCACGCCGCGCTGTTCAGAAATTGTTCTGGAAAACCTTCGGGAGGGGGCAAATTGCCCCCGCCCACGCGGTACCCATGTTAAATGGCAAAATAATTTTCTGAGCAGCCCAAAACATTTGTAATTTTTTTAGATAAACAGGTAAGTTTGCAAATCAATGGCCGTAATTTTCTAGACCTATTTGACAATAGCTAGTTCTGTTATTTTCGTAGGATATATCAGGCTTCGATTTAACGATGAACGATGCTCCAAACTAATCATTTCTAGAACGAAGAAAACACTGGAATCCACGTGGGCAGCTTCTTGGGCAGAGTCTACACAAACCAGCGCATTACGAAATCGTCGTTCGTGCAAGGTAAGTTTTGTCTCACTGTGCCGTACAACTACGATATGAATGTTGCTAGATTGTGTGTAGGCTACACTTTGTCCAGCGCCAATCAGCCCCATTGAAGTCAATATTTTGCACACATGTTTCGACGCAAGGATCAATTGACAGGAAAAAGGAGGAGGATTTGATATGAATCAGGACGATTTGCATACACTTTCAACTTAAGTGTTTCATAAATATTGTTTTCTAAACCCTATCCATTTCAAGCACGAGTTGGGTCAGTATCGAAAGCCCTAATGATCGCGACCACTAATGCACCGTAACGCCTGATGTATCAAAACCGCTAATGCTTCATAACGCCTAATGTACGTAGCACCTAATGTGTCATAACCCCTAAGGTATCGCCACTCCTAATATATCGTAACGCCTAATGTATCGCAACTTCAGATGTACCATTACACTAATGTGTCATAAGATCTAACGTATCGTAATCCCTAATGCTCGTAGCCTTTAATGAGTCACAACTCCTAATATATCATACTACCTAATGTAGCATAACGCCTAGCGTTTCATAACGCCTGATGTGCCGTAAAGCCTAACGTATCGTAATACCTAATGTTCACAACCTCTAATGTATCACAACTCCTAAAATATCATAACACCTAATGTACTGTAAGACCGTTTATGTATGGATTTATATTAGACCGTATTATTATTATATTATATAAAACCGTAAGATAGTGTATCATAACCCCTAATGTTTGTGACCCCTATGTGAGTTGACGGCAGTAGGTTTGTCGTACGCGATTCTGACCCGCACAGCTGGGCAACACGCAGTCCCCTAAAGTCTACCGAACCAGTCGCCAGTGCTCCGAAGCCACCGCAGTCACGTTGGAACAGTGCCCGTATTGTCCGGGACGGTTGAGAACCCCGATAAGTTGAGAGTGAGTTATACACAAAATGTGGGTGTTTGGTCGCAGGGGTATACTGTGCTGTTACCAGGTGTTACGAAGCATTAGCGGTTTTGATACATTAAGCGTTACGATACACTAGTGGTTACAAACATAAGGACTTCCGATAATGATCCGGTTATCATTCCACACTTCTGTCCCAGGTTGGTAAATTTTAGCCATGTTATATACTAGTGGTATCGCTTTCGAAAATCGGTTAGGGGCTCAGCTGAGGACGTTGAACTGATGTGCTCACAAGACCTCATTTTTACCCGGATTTCAGCAAAAATAATTTTCTTCGTCGATGTTAGAATTTAAAGGAAGGTTTTTGTAGACTTAAAATTGTTTACATTCGGAGGAATGACACTCCATTTCGAGTTAACATGAAGCTGGGGGGAGGGGGATTATCAGAAAAATATGCCCAATGTCATGCAATGGGTTATTGAAACTGGGTCTCGGCCAACAGCAGACTGTAGGTACCAGCACCACCATTCGGCCATGCAAGATATGTGAAAAGCGTGACTCAGGTTCAAATACTGATCAACCGTTTCCCTGTCCTGCAGCTTCCTCACTTTCATGCCACCCTCTACTTTTTTCTGACTTTCATACAAGGGGCACTGAGAACGGATTTTTCATCAATCCCTAATAATATTCTTGTACTCCATTGCACTTCTCAGAGCACATCGGCTTGGAAAGCACAAAAATAAATATGACAAGAATAAAAAATGAGTTTTCGGACAGTACTCAGCTTGCCTTGTCTTCCAGTACAAAATGCGCCACAAATGCCCGCGTGATATAGTAGACTTCAGTGGAAGCTCAGATGTGGTCGAAAGGGTTGAAAATCGCCAGCCCTCGCCAGCGTCGTCAGCTGATATTAGGGGTTACGATACGTTAGGGGTTATGATCCACTAGGTGTTATGACACATTAGGATTTATGATACATTAAGAGTTGCGATACATTAGAGGTTACGAACATTAGGCGTTATGATACGCTAGGCGCTATGAAGCATTAATGGTTTTGATACAATAGGCGTTCTGATACATTAGGCGCTGTGATATATCAGGAGTTGCAATACATTAGGGGCTGTGAAACATTGGGTGATATGATACACTAGGCTTAATGATACATTAGGTGTAACGACACATTAGGGATTATGATATATTAGAGGTTATGAACATTGGGCTTTGTGATACGTTAGGAGTTACGAACATAAGGGGATATGGTGCATTAGGGGACACATAAGTACTTGTGATACATGAGGTGTTTCTTAGGTGTTATGATACATTAGTGGTTATGAACATTGGGTGTTGCGATAATCCCCCCACGAGTTACCAGAGGGACAATTTTTATCCCAGTTTCGGTTGTCCTTCAATAACAACGCTTGCAGTGACAACCTAGCTATGTATGTAAGCTAGTAAGGAGTCAGGTATCACTGCTTGATCAGTGGCAGATCTAGATAAAAGTTAAAGGACGGGCACATTAATATTTGGGGGTCTTCCAGGTTGGGAAAGAGCCTTCTATAGTACCGACCAAAAGTGCAGATTTCCCATTTTAGTTCAGAGTTGGAGGCTTAGCCAGAAGCAAAATGTTATCACATAAGTTAAGTAGGATTAAGCAGGGTAGCTGCTGCCCTCATCGCTCTTCTCCAGAAACGCTAAGCATTGTAATAACGGTATTATCCCTGCGCTGGCGATTGCAGATCTTCTTGGTTCAAATCGGTGAGATTTGGCTCGTTTTTCAAGATCATTACACGTGAGGCGTCACGGTCTTATCCACAGGTTGATGAACTTCTTTTTTAGTGCCGCCGCCGGATTACGGGTATCCACAAATAAAAGAGAGCCCCCTAGGCGGTAGCCAAATTATGCGTGAAATGCCGTGGTAATCGTCCTGTGTCAACGTGCGTCTTCATGCGTCGTTATTATGGAGAGTAGGAACGCGCGGCGCCATAAGCTGTTTAGAGAATGGCAGGCCAGTATCCGCAGTGGGTCCTCGCCGTCGAGCGAGTGTCACCAGGCTAAAGGGGATTCCCATTTAATTCCGGTCCTGCTGATGCCTCCATCTCTCTTGCAGTGTAACTCAAATTCCACATGCGTGTATTCCTAGGAGCACAAATAATGCCGAAGCTGGTAATGCTTCTGGAATGCAAAGCCATCTGTCAGCTATCTTATGCGCAGGTGAACCGAACTTGTTGCGAATTAATTGGAAAACATGACCAAGCACGTGATGGCTTCTACGAATTCGGTGTTATACCAGAGCTAATGTGGTTAAAAAATATCCAGCATGCATGCATCACTAATTCAATGCTGTTGAATTCGTATCTCGACTAGAATAAGGACCTCCTCTCAGTTGTGGCGAGATACTGTCCCCAGCAACAACAGGGACCACGGTGGCCTCCTCTCAGTTCGAAGTGGCCTTCTGTTAGCCGGACCGTGACAGCATTACGAAAACAATCCGCCATGGTGAGGGCCTCTTTTAGTATCAAAGACCCCACTAACTATCGAATGTATCCGTGGTGCAGGGCGGCGGTCTTCTCTCAGTCATGGCAAAGGCCTTTCACTGTGTTTTGGCTCTCCATCACACTGGATCCTTACCATATGGGGAGCTCCTCTCATTTCTGATGAACGCTTTTGGAAACCAATGGGACTTCGCCTTGGTCGGAGCATGGTTCTCCTGGTGCACGGCGGCCTGAAGGCATCCAACTTGTCCGTCCTGAATGCTCAGGAAGCAGCTGTCATGACGTTGATCCTGACTTCAATGTCCGCCCCGGTGGCTCAGTTGGTTAGAGCGCCTGCCTTCCGGTCCACCCACCCGCGACCGAGTGGGTTTAAGTCGCTCACACACACATGCGTTCTATTCATGTATTCACATATCATGGTATCCCATTACTGTATTCATGTATCATGCATATTCATGTATCGCTCGCTCGCTCGCGCTCGCTATTTGCCCTTGGTAGGGTACGGCCTGCGGTCGGTGGCAGCGGCCGCGCTTAGGTCAGTTGACGTCAGAGGGCAGCACGGACCGTGCCGAGCATTGTAGCTACTCTTAAACATTCGTCACTAAGCATTCGCCGTTGATCTGGCATTGCGCGATCGGGTGGTAGGGATCAGGGCTCACACAACAAAAGCACTGCTTAGCATGAGGTCGGATCCTAGAAATCCCTGTATCCAAAAGGTTCGGATTAAGTCTTAAAAAAACGAAAACCTACCTGTGTGGCTAAGCCGTCCGCTGTACTGAGTTGGGGCCTCTTACCCATGTCATGCACTCCTGTCTTATCCTGGCTCTTAACCACTTAAGACCATTACATCATTCAGCCGTCTTCTTATTCGTGAAACGGATGCATCATGACAGGTCGTGCATTATCATCTCTCGTAATTCTCCACAACGGGAACCATCCCTCTGTTGTAAGGGTATTACGTTGGTGAACGCGGCCAGACGTCCTGGCGGTGTCGTTACCACTAACCATGTCCACCGTTATGCAAACTTATTATCGTCGTCATTGGGGCTGTACGACGCAGTCAGCTGCTGTGGCTATGTGACGTCGCCTGCCTCTCACGCTGGCAGGAAGGGCTGGTACTGCGGGGAATCGAACCCCGCAGCTCTGCATTCCCAGACGTGCAATGGTGAGTATGAAAGCGTTAACCACCACACCACAGGCATCTTGTGCAAACTCATGAAATGAAACACAAAGTAAAAACATGAAATTTCGGATGCCTTGTATTTTACTCTGCTCATAACTGTGACACGACGCTGTAATGCATGGCATACCCTATTTTGCTATTAAGAAACATTTAAACGCCGTTGAGGACCGAGTCATCATATCTTTCACAGTCACTGATGACACCAGGATCCCTATAGGTACAATAAGTAAATCTTTGCATCAACAACGTAAGTTGTTAAATGCATTTTCGAGAAACATTATGCACATAGATAAGCGAATAGTAATAGCCTTATTCCCCGTAGAAAAAAAACAGGAGAATAGAGATATACCCACGGTAATATTTCGGCAACATGCCTTTATCGAAACGAATAGCAGGAACAGCTTCAAAATTGTCTGTCGGTGATCCTAAGCTTTTTTTTAATAGCGAACCACATTTCTTACAGGTCACTACCATCAGGGAATTAAACAAGAAACAGTTGCCAGCTATTGCTACGATACAGTGCATGTCTAGCCAAGAATCAGAATGCGCAAAAAATGCGTGTTCAGGCAAGCATGTTCAAGTCAACAGGCATCACGCATCATACTTTATTTAATTAGGCAAGTGAGTCCAAGTAAACATGCATCATACATCGTGCACTTATCATACGTGCAAATGATTTCAATTAAACAGGCATCGTGCATCACGCGTCAAGCATTCCTTCTACATGTAAACGATTTTAAGCTGACACGCGTCACACATCAAGGCACATATCACGTTCGAATAATCGGCCATGATGAGCCCAAGACGTTAAGGTTTGGTCGCCAACTTTTTATGTGAAGAGGTTCACTGATTTCCTGACTGGGTGGCCTCGTGCTCTATAGATGATTTTGAGCTCTAAAAGGGGCATAGGGTCCATACCTCCCTTATTTCAGTCTGAGGGTACTTTGCCAAAAAATGGTCACCGAAAGGGGTATTCGCTGTTTTGTTTTTAGCGTCTCGCAGCGTTGATTATGCCTCAAACGAATAGCGCACATGACCTTCCGACATAGACCATGTCCCCTGCATGCTTTTCACACAGTTAACACTTAATTTTGTAAACCGCGTTCTTGCGTGCAGACCCCCTGAAACCCAGGCTTACATAAATGATATCGATTGCCACACGGGCATTTAAGCTTCGAGATAGAAGATGTCAGCAGAGACTACTTTATCTTATTGTCGTTCTTTCAAGCTATGCGCACGCGCAGTTTTGATTTCCTAACGCTATGCTAGATTTTCCAGAGCAAGTGCTCATCTATGTAAGAATGCGTTAAGAATCTGTCATCCGATAGAACGTGTTCCCACCTCTCATCACCCATCCTCCAAAGCATTCTAGATTCATTGACTATGAAATAACCTAACGTATGTTAAGAGAGCTTAGGCTATATTTAACTACAGGGACAGCTATGAAAAACTGAATAGGAACCTAGCCCCCCAGGTAGGGGCTGAAACAAAAAGGGCACTGAAGGGCGCAGTTAGCGGGAAATTTTCGAACAAAACTATCGAAGATCTAACACCCCAACACAGGGGAATGCCTGCGCTCTATGGCCGCCTAATGATCATAAACCTGCAGTGTCCCTTAGACCTGTCATATCTGCGTGAGGAGGTCCTACAGAAAAAAATCGTGTCTTTTGGAGAAAATACTCAATCAACTCTTAAGGTTTGTTCCGGGCCATGTGTAGAACACCAGTGACTTTTAAAAGTTTTTGTGTAAAAATAGCTTCCAATCGTTCTCTGGCAGAAGGGTCACAAGATAACAGTATTTTTCAGTGTAGATGTGGCAATAATGTGGCAATTTATACGACAATAAGCTGTCAATGAGGCTGTCGCTGCCGTGCAAGCGAAGGTAGACAAACATGTCCATGAGATCGATACTTCTGGGCTATCAAAAGAGGATATCTGCGGTTTTTAGACCTTTGTCTTCAGGAAAATGTTTTTTCGTTGGGAGATGACTAATGCCGACAAAAATGGGGCATGACAATGGAGAACCCATGCGCTTCTTCCCAGGCGATGAGACTTTTAACCAATTTGAAACGAAGGCTCTACACGCCAGTCCATTAATACCAACCTTCTTCGCTAAATTTCTTAGCTAGATTTCTTAGTCAGAGAGGCATGTTGGCATGCTGACGATCAGAGTGCACTATGAGCTCACTGCACCTATGGAGTCAGGCGTTCTATCACGTGCATTGGGTTAAAAGAAGTTCTTTAAAAAGGTTCACAACAGACTTGGAAATTTATAGAACAGTTCAAAATATTCCAACGTCAGCGTTTTGACTTTTAAGAGCCACCCATGGCTTGGTAACCGTTTCAGGCATTTACTTTGTGCTCACGCTGGCAGCAGGCGTCTACACATTTCAGTTATATATATATATATATATATATATATATATATATATATATATATATATATATATATGCGTGTGTGTGTGTGTGTGTGTGTGTGTGTGTGTGTGTCCTGTTCTCCAAACAAATATATAAAGTTTCGAAGATGTTGGGCAGCATTCATTACTCAATGCTCAACGCTCAAGCCCCAACGCTCGAGCCTCAAGGCGATCAGTCAAGTTCCCATTCAACCTATGGTCAGCAAGAAATGTCTGTAAGTGTAGAAATGATGTATAGAAACGCACTAAAAATTTCCGCCACCACCGCCACCAAAAAATCCACCGCCCGCCGGGGAACGTACCGCGATTGCCGAGCGTCGATGACTCCAGCACCACGATTCTTATAAAAACAATCAGAAATTCACGTTATCACTGACATTACTGTATGTGTAAATTCTGGATTTCTTAAATCTGAGTTTTGAGCAGGAACGTGACCATGATGGCCTGAACCTCGCCTTCAGGATTACGGAATTCCCGGAGTATTTCCCAAGGCTAGGCAGCACCGATACACATTTCGTTCTTAAAACCGAGACCGCGTTCATGATTCTTCTAGATATCGCGCTCATGGTTCTCCTGGACATCGCGTTCGTGCTCCTAGATATCACGCTCACGATTTCGAAACCCGACGGAAAGCATCAGCGGCCGCGGTGGCTGCCAGTAAGGTGGCGGTTTTTTTCTGAAAATGCCTGGATGCGGTATTTCCTTAAACAGACCGTTTTCGCCGTCGTCCAACGATTCGGCCCGACCATCGGTGATCGCGCCGCCGCCCTCCACCATTCGCAGCTGATGCCGACGCGAGACAGCGCGGCTCCCGCGCGCTGCTCGGCGGGGCCGCGGCGGCGGTCACTGCACGAGCGTGGCCAATTAGAAGGGACCTGGCCAACGCCAACATGACGTCACGATACACAACTCGGCGCTGGCCAGTTACAGGAAGACTTGCCACGCAGATCTGATGTTATGCCATTCTGTTCAGCACTGACTAAACAGAAGCACTTGCTTCAACAGTTTGATACCCGCAGGCATGAGTTTCTACCAGATTGGCCACTCGACGCATTTCAGCCACCGCGCGACTAGCCCTGCCATCTAGCGAGGAAAATGTTACAGCGGGGGGGATGCCGGCTATGCCTGCGCACTGCAGACAGACCAGATGCCATAACCGCTAATGGGCACATTTATGATTTTTTCGTGGTGTTTGTAGCCGTGGAGCCTTTACAACTCATCTCTGTACCATACATATCTTCAAGCTTCTCTTATTTAAATAAACTGGAAGTTGAGGGTGGTTACCTGTACCTTGTTATGTCGAAATAAGCATAATGAAATGTGACACCACTTTTATAGGTTATGAATCTTTTTTCGTACACTTGCCTTTGTGCTGAACAAGCAGCATAACGGAGCACTGGTGAGCCTCCTCTGCAATGAGAGCAGACTGATATGCTGCAGACTTCCCGCGAATGCAGCTTTACATGCTGTGTGAGAAGGTCAATGGGCTGTATGGGAAGGGTGCCAACAGGCGGAACCGGACAATGCTCAAAGTATGTCCCTGTATGTTAAGTTCAACTCTATCTGGCGTTTTGTCCCAGAAAACTAGATGAAGCTCCAGTTCGGAAAAGCTTTCTTGCAACCGGCCAGCACCGCCGCCCAAACGCAGTGATTCCGTACAGCGGCTAGACCATGGCACTACGTTAACTGGCTTCCTAATTTCCCCTGACTGGTCGTTTTTAGCAATTTTTGGCTCATTTCATTTTCACCGTGCTGTGTTTTACTGTCCCACGGTTGCAATTGACTATGATCTGGCATTTATCCACCTCCATGGAGCGTTTTATAAATACACCTATACTGATGACGTGAACCGGCGTTCGGCGGTTGACTTCGAGCCTTGATTGACAATGTTGACAAAGAAAATGGCTTCGGTGGAACAGCTGCTTAGTGATATCTCGTAGCGGGCTTCGTGTATCACACATCTATGCATCATCTAGTATCACGTCGTGTCAGGGTGAACCTGGGGGCGGAGGAGGCTCAGCGGCAGGAGCCTCCACTCTCCTCGGTCCTCACCTCACTGAGTGTGAGGTGAGGAGTGTGAGTCACACTCCTCGCCTCACACTTCGGATTCATAGGTGGATCGGGGGAGGTGTGTTTTAGGTAAAATGCGAACCTGATGTGGTCAAGATAGGAATGCGTACTAGTGCGTAAAACTGCGTTTCCTCCCGCCACCCTGGGCTGGCTAGCCGCCTAGTACCTCCATAGCTGTAACATAACATTCCCCTCTCCCTCCTCTCCCATTCCCCTCGGCACAATTGGCAGTCGAATTCCGCACCCCAGACATACACATGGCATGGTTACCAATCAATCCGAACGCGCGTTAGCCCCGGCTGGTCGCTGGTCGAAATCGCATCATTCGCTCCCGCCGCTCCCCACTCCCCATTTCCTTGGATGATCGCTTCCCATCCATTCCCGCTGACCGGAGGCTGGATCCGCTGCTGTTTGCGTGCTCATGCTGGCTTGTTAATCTGTCAGGCAGTCGCACCGCGATTTGTTCTACTTAACTTATCGGCTGACCCGCCGTGGAACACAGGTGACGGGTGTTCGCGTGCGTCCCGCTCCTGACTATGATAAATTTACCGCTAGATGGCAGGAGGTCCGCGCGTGGTCTCTGAGAACGATAGTTGAACCCGGGAGTGGTAAATCCCGTAGCAACTTCATCCCTTATACCCATATGGAGAGCGGGGCCATCAGCTTATTACGCGCGGAAACAGACGCGGAACCGTAGGGCGCGTGGCGTCCAGTCTGTTTCCACCAGTGTTAATCACGGCTGTCGGTTTGTATCTTTTGGAGCGGGTCACTGCCCCCCCCCCCCCCCCCCCACCTACCTGATTCCCCTCCCAACGGTGATTTTGCCTCCGCGCCCCGTTAGCTCGCGCCCCGCCGGCTGGGGAGACTGACTTGTCTCCCTCGGATCTTCAACGTTCAGACGCCGCATGGAAAAACAAAGATATCATTTTGAAGGACTTGTTAAATGATAAAGAATGCGTACCAAAAATTTGCCTTTAACTTTGTGTTTATTCTGCTGGTAGTTAGCAGCCAGCTTAAGTATATTTTGCCTGTTTTTCCAAAAGAATTAACCTAAAATGGCAGCATTTACTTATCATTCACCTCACATTTTAGAATTAGCCTAAAATGGCAGCATTTATCATGATCTGGAGTCTTATTCGAATAGAAAGCCTAGATTTCGTACAAACCGCGATGTAGGAGGTCGCCCCCGATCTAAGAGGTTACATGGAATCGCTTGCATATTTCTCTTGGAACATCGCCAAACAATAGGTCGAATTTGAGGTCACGAGAGGTCACAAAAGGTCAAGAAGGTCTTTCAGGTAGATGCAGTTAAAGCCCATGCTAATGCATCAAGACAGATATTGAGGACACGCAAATGAAACGTTATTGCTGTGGTGGCTCCATTCTGACCATTTTTGTTTCCTTACATAGGTCAGGTCAGATCAGGTCACCGTTCAAAATTGATAAGCCAGTAGCCTGCAAGAACTATACTTTTCTTCACGATGTGCTTCCAAGTCTTTTTTATTGAATGCAGTTATCAAACGCAAAAATCCAGACACAAAGCTGTCATGTTAAGGCGACCTAAAAGTCATCTGACGTCGACTTTGGATCAAATTTATGAACCATCCAAATAAAAATGTTAAGTACTAACTGGGTCCATGTGATAAGTACAACGCTTTTCTGTGGTCAAGATAAATGCGTTGTGTACCTACAAGAACTCAAGATTGTATAGTTGTTGTCTACGTTATGCATAGTCCCTTCGACGCTGGACAATGTATTTATAGCAAACTGAAAACAGGTACTTTGATACATGAAATTAGACGTCATCAGCTTCACAGACACGATAAGGAGGTGGTTACATGCCTTGCACTCGTTCATCTGGCCTCTCCGCTGCTGACAACAAAGGCCATTGACCCTGGATGACCTTATATGACATTGCATGTCTCCACATGACTTATTGTGGCCTCATAATGCATTAGAATGATGCCACAACATATCTTCAGTGAGGTGTTTGAATTTTTCATTCCCATTCACCCAATAAAACTGCCTATTTCGAGCTTTCCATTTGTTTTGCAGAAATTACCCGTGGAGACCGGTCATGACCTGTGTCAAGGTCATTTGATTTGACGCCCTATTATGGTTGTGCATTTAATTAAGTACTCTTTTCCTCGTATACAAATACAAAACTACACAAGAGACGTGCAAATTTGCATTGTTCACGAGAAATAAAAATTAACCTGACTCCAGGTCACTTATCTCACGTTTTCCGAAAAGTGTGAAAGATACAAGTTTTAGGCACTTTCATGATCTTATATTATCGTAAGTTTGAACAAAGGAAAATAACCCGCAAAATGTGTGTGATCAAAGATTTTTAGAGGTTGGCCTCTTTGCCCTGGCTTAGGTCACTAATCTTGGTTGATCAAAACTTCAGATTTCCGCAAAGGATGCCTAATTGATAGAGCAACAGGTACTGAAAATTTCGTGTTTCCGCTAGCCTTTGTTTTTGACCTATGCTCAAAAAACATAGGGGATAGTCAACTTTCCCCCGGCCGGGCGCCGGCTAAATGGGAGCTCAAAATTATACGAGCTTTAAAGAAAAAATTTGGGAAGTGTGTCATAACTAAAAGAACCACAGGAAAAGAAGCCTGCGCTGTCATGTCTATTTAAGAACAGCCAGTGGTACAGCCAAGTGGGAGGGCTCACTGGGTTTTAGTCCTCGTCGGGTTAGAGCACAGTTTTTCACCATAGCACTACTGAAGATAATTCCGGAATCCGATGATCAGGAAAACTATTTTGGCTTTGAATCTCAGGCAATACCATAGACAGCGAAATGTATAGCCTAACAATCGTAATTTAGTAAAAAGACTAGTGAATAGACGAGAGAGTGAACATGTGCGTTTCTCAGCTGAAACAATGTCTTAAGGCAACAGGGCAAACCAACATCAATAACGCATTGATACGCCAGGTGCTGTACCTTTTGGCGTTCATGGGGTCTATTAGTCTGTTCTGAGTACATGGGTACTGTAAATGGGGCTGAGACACTTCTAGCAAAATAAGCCCCCTCAATCATGGAAACCCCCATCGTTAATTTTGACCGCGCCCTTGAGTGCGGGTGACTGCAGACTTGTGTTCGACTCGAGCTGAACCACGAATCGGCACATGAGTTATTGTTTGGGACTGAGTCGTGAGCTGTGTCGGCTGGTAAGGAAAATGCCGTTTTGAGTATGAGCTAAATCATATTCTTCGTAAATTTCATGAGCTGAGTCGTGAGTCGATCATTTCTAACAGTGCCTTGTCAGTGAGTCACATGACTCAAATGCAAAAGGTAACATGAGGAAGCATAACACTCCCATACCAACAAACAAACCACATCAGTTTACTAAAATGAACGTCATGCAGCCTTAGTGATATTTTTGGGGGGTAAAATCTGTTCAATGTTTGTTGTTGTCATTTCTAGGCTACTTTATTACCATGTTTGCTGTTGTAACGGGTGGCAAGGTCGTCTCGTCTTATATGCGTGTTGTGTGTTGAGGACTGTTATCTCCAGATGATTACATCAACAACTATTTTCGCACAACATGCTACTTCCAAGTGAAAATTTGGCACCCAAAATTACTAGCCTTAGAATTCGGATAAAGTGGCGCACAACACTTGTCTTTCTACGCAGTGTAGAAACCTATTTTGATTCTTAACTCATCATAGAGTGACCTGATAAGATGACCTGAGATGAACTGACGGAAATGATAGCCGGCGTCTGTGTTGGCCTATCTCCAGTTCAGCTGCTTAGCTCTGTTCAGCTCTTTATCTGCTTGCTGCCCGAAAGACGGGGAACGAGTGAAGTGGATTTTTCTGGACTTGTGAGAAACGTCATCGTGATTTGTAATATATATATATATATATATATATATATATATATATATATATATATATATGTATATATATATATATATATATATATATAACTTCAAGTGAATGTTTCACATCTGAGGATATTGAAGCAAGCATCAGATATGATGAAGCCATAACACTGTGATGTGCGTGGGCGTTTGCTTGCCTCCCATGTCACGGTCGTGCATCCAAGCTGTGTTGAATCGATAGGTTTAATAAGGTCACTTCCCAAGGTGGTTTGGCCCCCTACCTATTCGTCGCCATCGGATTTATAGACCAGAAAATTATCCAGAAACAGCGTCAGACTTGGACGGTAACCGACCGCCCTGTCCAGTTACCAACGTGGAAACCACGCATCACTGCGCCCTGCGGCCTTGTCCGTCCCAACCTCCCCAAAAACGTGTACAATCTTTTAGAATGTGACTGAGCGCGCGGTCGGCGGCCAGCCCGGAAACGTGTCGAAATGCTGATCGGACGCGTGGTGTACAGCTTTTGGTATGCATCAATGCGCCGCGGGCTTGCCCCACCACCAGCCCGCGGCATGCGTGGACTGTCGGTCCGCGCGCGGCTCCGGCTTTTGAATATCAGTGCAAGTGGCCAAAGCGTGGAAAATCCGCGGCCCAATAAGGTGGCATTGTCGACGCCTGAAATGGCGCTTTTGTTACCTCACGCTACGTCACAGAGCTGAAAGGCCGCGCTGTCAGTTTTGGCAGCCGCGTAGCGGAAATCCCTTCACAGCATGTGGTCTCTCCAGCGTTGGGACGTGCTGCATCCCAGCAGCTCACGATGACTGAATGAAAGTTCATGTACTGAACGCGAGGCGCTAGCTACCTTGGACAAAGCGTAAGCATAACTGGCGCTCTGTGTGTGACTCCCATGCTGTTTACTGGGCACGGAAGTCGTCACAAATCATGGTCTTTCCAGTTAGCTGCTTTCTCCGGTGTGGCCAGCGGCACATTCACGCGGAAGCCCGGGACATTTACCCGCCCGCACCCCTTACCAGCTTTATTTCATGCATGCGTGAAAAAATGACGGCAGTAAAAAAAACTTATGGATAAGCACATAACATGCGAAGATCGTGGACGTGCGATGTTTTATACCATGCGACAAATTTCGTGCGCTTGGGGAGCGCCAGACTGAGTTTTCAGTGAAAACTTAGAGCTGTGCACTCACCCATTGCGAAATCTTCCATACGCCTCTGGATGCATATTTTTTCATACATGCGTTTCCTAGCAACCGCTGTCAGTAGTGTTAAAATAGTGCGGACCGAAATCGTCCAGGTCTGGCAATTTAATGCTCTGCTCTGGCAATTTAATGCTTTAATGCCCATTAATGCTCTGGCAAAAATGTTTTGCGTTACGAAATATTAGGGTGGCAATTAATGGATTCAGAACATAATTTTGCATCCTCATCCATATTTTTCTGTGCCTCTTAGACTAACTTTCAAGAACCGTAAAAACAGCGCTTTGAAGCATGGAAGTTCAGGCCACTAAAATCTACTTTGTCAAACAGACAGTGAATGAAAGCGATCGAAAGGCAGCGAAGCTTCCCCAAATATTTTACGCTTGCTTTTTCTCATGTCTCTATGCTTTGTTTTTTTGGCCCGTAGATTTGGCGTCACACAGAGCCGTTTTGTGGTCAAAAGATCGCCACGTGGTCTAGGGGCTTAAGATCGGTTTTCGTCGAGGGTCTCACTCTACTTCTCGGGCCCCATCAAATCGCAGCTGAGCCCACGAGCGTACGCTCCGCTTCCTCCTCATTCTCCCACTGCAGCCTTACTTTCCCATGTAAGGAAGTACCGGACGCGAGGCGCTAGCTACCTTGGACAAAGCGTAAGCATAACTGGCGCTCTGTGTGTGAATGCCATGCTGTTTACTGGGCACGGAAATCGTCACAAATCATAGTCTTTCCAGTTAGCTGCTTTTACGTTGCGGCCAGCGGCACATTCACGCGACCGAACATGGGCCGCTACAAAATAACACATGCCTATTAAAATCCCGCGGAATGCAGGCTTCCGTGAAGGATCTTGGAAAATGCAATATCTTTAGACTTGTTTCCTCTTCCTGGTTCCCTTTTGCCACATAACTCTCAGATACAAAAGGAAAACATAGAGAGAGAAAACATAGAACCTAATTGTACGCTATTTTTTGACTTGGCAAGACAGCGAGGCCCACATAAGGAGATAACGGCATTTATATTCAGATTTAGACTTAATTGCATTCATTTAGCACATTAAGACTTAATTAATGTTTACGGTATATCGGATTGATCAATTCTGCGCTCAGTACTTCTCGTAACATATTTTGTGAAACTAGAGCTCTGATGGGAACCTGTACCCTCTAAAAAAATGTTGACTATTTTGCACCTTCCTGGATATCCGTTTTTAAAGCAACATAACCTAAACCATGTTAATTATACAAATGTCCTGTATCTGTACCATATTTCATGTTGTAACTTGCATAAACACCGACGTAGAACCGGGAGACGAATCCGAATTGGAACGAACAGGCCTCGCGCTATGTGAACAGGAAACTTCCCTCATTTCTTAGAACCCGTTGGCTGTACTCTGCTAATGGCCTAGTCATTGAATGAGATGGTGAACTGCACCGGACGTCATTTCTCATTACCAGGGTCCAGTGGTCCGTGTACGATAATGCCGGCTTAACACTCGAAGAAACACAAATCGTTGACGGTGATTTCAAAGACATTACCATCTTTAACGTGCCGTGCAAGTGCATCCAGAGCGACAGAATATACCTCAGCAGACACAACGCGTGCCGCCTAAACCAGACATGCTCATCCCGCCCCAAGAACTTCTCACAAACACAATAAAACAACATTCACATGCTATACATGTGGTTTATGCAGCCATACAGGAGACCGCACCAAGTGCGGTGCACAGTTTCCTGTCCTCAGGCGAACATATCATCAGACCATGAAATGCATCTGTAAGAGAACGTGGCGTGCACTCGCCTGGACTCGTCCAGTAACCGACGGGAGCATGCGAGCATCGGGTCTCTGCCGCCACCTCAGCGACCGACCCTTGACCCCCGGCGAATCGGGAGACCCGCGGTCACGTGACGCCCCCCGGCACCCAGTCCGATGTAGAGCTCGGAAGACAGCGAGGGCGAGGGCGCACACCCCGGACAATCGCACCACACTTCCACCTGATCGCAAGCAATGATGCCACTCTACCAATGTACAACCACTCATAATCGTCAATGAGATCAGTGGGGACACTGCAGCCGTACAACTCGACTGCTTGCCGGCGAGCGCGACCGCTCGTCCGCGGTTCCTGGGACTCCCTCCCTGTGGAGGATCCGGCCGAGGCGGTGGTAGCGCCGCACCGCTGCTGGACACGAACAAGCCATCTTTGCGCACACCGAACTCATTCAATTTATGCTCACCACAGCACAATGACTTCCATCGCGATCACTCTACGATAGCGATGGGCGCTAAGCAGGGTCCGCGACCAACGGGCTCGATGGCACGGCAGGCGGATCTGACCCCCCCCCCCCCCCCCGTAGACTCATGATTCGACACAATGTTCGTCATCGGCAGCGTGCCTGTGCCGTCCCCAAACTCCTCACCCGCACCGGGCATTCGGCTCCCGTCCGAGCCTTTCTGCGGGTTCCGGCGCCGCAGGTACCGCACGTGCCAGGGCGTGCCGTCGATCTCAACCACCTGGTCCGACACGACCCGCGTAACTACGCCCTGGCGCGACACACCGGTACACCGCGTTGCGGGCCCCCGGCGCCGCATCCACGCCGCATCGCCGGCGCGAAACGACGATGAGACGGGTTCCTACATCAGCGGCGGCGCGGGTTCCGCAACGTGCTGGCCGGTCGGCAGGTCGGTACCGGCTGCGTGGAATACCTACGTCACCAGCGCGCTCAACGGGTTAGCACCATCCCGCGGAGTTGCATTGCACCGATGCGCCGCTTCACTGACGGAGCGCTGTTGGCGGGCAACCATCATCTTTAAAGGTCGGTGGTGGCGCTCCACGATTCCGTTGCCGCCGGCCTCGTGCGCCGCGCGAGACCGCAGCCAAACTCCACACTTCACGGCGAATGCAGCCATTCGCTGGCTCCGGAATTCACTGGTATTGTCCAGCAGAAGCTCAGTCGGCGCGCTGCGTTCTACGAACACTCGATGCAGATGATCCGTCACTTCTGTCGCGTTAGGACCGTCGCCGTGTGTTCCGAATGCTGCACCGGGACGGCCCGCAGTCTACGATCGTGAGGTAGAGGCGGCCTTGGCAATGGGTTACGTGTTTCGCGAGTCGGGTCCATGTTGTCGGGACGCAGAGTGAACCGGACCGCCAGCGTGTCGGCGCCGGGTCAATCGAACGGCACACATCGCACTGGCTGACGACGGCTCGCACATCGGCCCGTGCGACGCATCTGCCGAGGTCCCGTCTGGCGTACCACAGGGACCGGAAGACCCCCTGGTGTCCCGTCCGTTCGTGTATGCTTTTAATCCGGGCACAAACGTCGCTTGTCGTGGGCTCGCGAGCGGCTTCTTGGACAGCCGGGGGCACCGCGACTTCTTCCAGCCCGATAGTCGCTGAGACCGAAGTCGCATCTCGTGGGGGGTGGTGCCGTGAAACATTTTGGCGCGGCGGCTGCTGCGGCTGAAGTCGCATCTCGAGGCTCTGCCCGCAGCCATGTCTGAGGTCCTCGCCTGAGCGCGTCGGCAGGATTGTATTGTGACCGCACCAGCCGGAGGGTCACCGAGAGGTGGAACTCGTCGACCAACTGTCGCATGAGGCTAATCCCGCGTCCGATCAGCATTTCCCCTTGCGCCTTTGTTCTGAGACGAGAACGTCAGCTCAAGGCGTCACTCAGCCACTTAAACACTGTGGCCGAGTCCGTGCGTAAGCTGAAGCGTTTAACGGCCCATGCCAGGTCCATGTTTACGCCACTCATCGCCGCATCCACCTCGGCCGTGTTGATGTGGTCCGCCGCCTTGGACTCTGGCCGGAGCCGCGCGGCATCCTCGAGAACGCCAGGATCCTCCGGATCCTCCAGGACTACCCCGTTCGCGATGGCGCTCGCGTCAGTCCATACCACGTGCTCCCGGCCGACCATTCGCCACGGCCCATGAGCAGGGTCAGCTGCCCGTACCCGCGTTGCGACTTCCCGGATATGCGCGCGCAGCGCATCATCCGACACTTGGTCGTCCCACCCGATCGTCAGGCCGTTCACTCGCCTCTTTAGCCAGGCAGCTGTTGGCCGCAACCATCCCGCCACGGGGAGATGCGCTGCCAACTGCCCGCACCACGCAAACACTGCACGCCAGGTGAGCTCGGTCGGCGGTGGAAGCACCTCATTGTATTGACACCACCGCAGCTCATCATCCGGTGCCTCGACTCGAAGGCCAAGCATTCGCACTCCGTCCGCGACGCGCTTCGGCGGCTTGCAGGCCAGCCCGTACCTCGCAAAGTGCTCCACCACCTTGTCGGCGCTGACCACGTCTTCGTCGACGAGCAGGTCGACCACATAGGCGAGCACTCCCCGGCTCATCGCCTCGCCGTTCTCACGCAGCACCGCCTGAACAACGGCCTTCATAATCAACGGCGCCACATTGAGGCCGAACCCGAGCCGCGTGAGGCTGTAGGTGCGGCCCTTGACCTGCACCGTCTGATACGGCTACAGTCGGCGCTCCAGACGCAGCTGCAAGTGCGCTTTTCGCAAGTCGACCACGGCCAAGTGGGCACCATGCTGGTGCCAGCGGCGCAACTGCTCAGCGCACACGTCGGCATCCGCGGTGTGCGCGGTAACATGCCGGTTGAGTTCGCGGTAGTCCAACACCGGCCTGACCTTCCCCTTGTGCGGCTGTTGAACTGCCATCAAGGGAATCAGGCCCCGAGCGGGCGCGTCCTCTTACTCGTCGTAGGGCCGGAACCATCCGTTTGCCACCCACCCAGCCAACTCTCGCTCGTAGGCCTCTCGTGCTTCAGCCGGCACAGCGTATTCACTCACGGTGTTCCCCAGACGCTCGGGACCACGTCCGTGTGCTCACTTCCACGCCACACTCCAGTGAGCACCGTCGAACCGAGCCGTGAAATCCGCCGCTTCCAACGCCAGTCAGCTTCGCGTGCCGCTGCCCGGCGCCGCCGCGCCGCATGCCGGCTCGTCACTTGCCGACTCCGGCGCCTCCTGCGTTACCGCACCCAGCTGTACGTCAGTCAGGGACCGAACACTGATGCCTCCTAACGCGGTGATGCCGGACGTGCCGATCAGCACGTCCAATCCCAATGCCCTGCGGCACTGCGGGACTAAAGCCCTGCGCACAGCGGCGGTCTGGGCCGGGCCGGCACCCGGGACCGGCACGTAGGGAGCGGCTGGGTACTCCAAGACAAGCATTGTAAATTCCTGCACCCACCACCTCTATTCTTCAGTACCATGCAGACACCAGATATCTTGCACACTTCCGCAAAACAAGTTTAGACTTTAATGCATGCAATCACCTCAAACTCGGTATTTGAACAACTAGAAAGGTCTCAGCCGTCAAAGCCCCATTAGCCTGTTGCTACAGATATGTGCTGTTAGGCCCGGATTTTTCCACAATCTGAGTAAGAACATTTCAATGGCGCGCTGTCTGTTTAACCACCAAACTTGCCGTTTCATGACATCAACTTGGCCTGACACGTTCAGCGACCCAGCACTCGGTTTTGCTTGAGACAGTCCTGCAGGCTGTGCTGCGCCGCGGCACGACGCTGTCCTAAATCTCACTGGTACGGATGGTCACTTCCTCCGACCTTCGGAGGACGACCGGCGAGCGCACGCCGCGACCACGGAGTGGACATCTCTGCCGCCTCCCCAGCCGGAGGACAGGGATGGTGGTCACGTTTTTCCGCTGACTTAGAGTTGACGCTGCGCGTAGAGCCGGCTCCGGCGGCTCTATCTGTCATGTCCGTCATGGATGCGGACAGCGCCCTGTCCAAGGTCGGGTCTTGCTCAGGGTGATCGTCCAGATCCTGAAGAAAGGACACCTGCACCCTGCCTAGGCGATCCGACAGGGTGTTGCGTGTACCGGCCGTTGAGTCAGTTACATGCGGGGGATGCTGCGGACCACCGCGGGTGCCGACAGGTCTGACGGTCTGACGTGACGGCGGATCCACGAAGCCATCGTTATCGCTGTCGTCATCGACTCCATCCCGTGCGTTCTCCGTGGGAGGCTGAAAAGCTGGCGTCTCGGCGACCTCCCTGAACGGCCCCGTTGTGGGCTCTATGACGGGGCTGGTCTTCTTCCTCAGGGTGGCGAACCATTCAGATGGCGTATTACGTCACCTTGCCAAGAAAGAACGGTCCAATTTCATTTGAAAATCGGCGGATTTCATTGGAAAAACACAATGTGTGCTCTCTCAAAACTGCGTGCAATCTACAGAGACAATTGGCTTGTGTTTGACCAACTGTTACAACATGGTCCTGTTTGCAAGCTGTAATGTCGATCTTTTAATTCCAATGACCTGAAAACGTTTAAGTTTCAAATTGCGTATGCCTCTGGTTGTTTGAGTTTGAGTGTGATACTGTTCGAGATAATGACAACACGTTTTGACCTCTCATAAACACTTACTGCAAGTACCCTTTGCAAAACATAGAGCGGCTAATGTGAGATACAGGCACGGCGGAACAATGCCTTGAATACTGATGCTCTGATTACATATGTAGCAAATCACCTTAAAACCTTGTACTCGGTGCAGGTCTTTCGAGACCTTCCGTCCTAGCCTTCTGTGTTTTGGGCAGCCCCTTGCACGCGCCCAGGCACGTAGATAGAGTCTTGGCAAGGGGGGGGGGGGGCAGGGATGACAAAGGGCCCATCAGAAATCGCCGTGCATGGAACCCTTGTTAATGAGGGCAGGCTTTTTCTTTTAAATGCATGCATTTATATATGTATATATATATATATATATATATATATATATATATATATATATATATATATATATATATATATATATATATGCCTCTTGCCGCGAGATAAATTCTGTCTGAAGTTTAAAGTCAGTAAACTGAAAAAACCTTGCGTAAAACGACTGCAACAAATAAACCGCCGGCGCTCTTAATTTTACAATGGTCCAATGGACTCTTTTTAAAACAATTCAACTCAGAAACTCTATCAGGATTTTGAACTGAGTTCTGCCGAGATATCGAGCGCCCCGCGAATATAAATTTGAAATCAACATGGGTTAACAGCTTGTATTAACATGGCTAAGCCATGTTTGTCTGGAAATGTTCAACATTCAGCCAGAGTAGATTAGCTATACAACCTACATACAACCTACCACCTACAACCTACGTCTACGCTTTGCCTGATTAGCTCGAAAGGAGTGCCACAGCGCACAGTTTTGATCCCAGACATTGAACGAGAATTGTTCAAGCCTCATTTGTATGCACTTATATACGCGCGCGCGCGTATAAAAGCCTAGTGCGCGCGCGCGCGCGCGTGTGTGTGTGTGTGTGTGTGTGTGTGTGTGTGTGTGTGTGTGTGTGTGTGTGTGTGTGTGTGTGTGTGTGTGTGTGTGTGTGTGTGTGTGTGTGTGTGTGTGACACACACATTCTTCCTTGCGTTTAAAAGTAGGCTCGTTGCTACTAGTTGCTATCCTTTCCAATAGATGGCACCTCAGTCGCCATCTAGTGGAAAGCAGCTGGGGCCCGGACGCGTCCTGGGTCATGCTCGATTATCGGAGCCGATCGAGCGGAGCACGCGCTTGGTGGAACGGGAGAAAGTCATATAAAGATGGACACAAACTGACTTTGAATTACCAGGTCCTATGAGACTCGCGTAAGCGCCGTATTCAAACAATGCAACAAAGTTTTTGACTTACGACGTCTCCAGTGAATATTTGGTTTTGTGAATCCTTTGCTTTCCAGATGTGCCATTTATGTTATACACCGTGTGCGTATATGCAACCATCCGTCATATATATGTATAAAGCATGCTCCGAGGGCATGGCACAATGGAAATATGCAATGACTTTTTGAATGGGGGTCCAGCCAAGGTACGTGCCTTGTACGCTATAACTTTGCAATGAAGATTTCTGCAAATTCATGAACAGCTTTAGTCACGCCTTTTGTTAATCTGAGATGAAGTTATATTGAATTACATAAAGTGCGCTTCTTTTGAGTGCCAGAATTGTGCACCAAACCGGTAGGTCATTTTCTGCAGTGCACTAGAATTTCCGACTTTGAGTGTAAAGCAACACCCCATGAGTGGAAATTTTTGACACATACTTAAATTATATTTCCCTTTCAGAGGTTTTAAGATGTCATCCAAGTGCGAACTCACTTGAAACCAGCAAGCATGAACAAGGCTCCACAGAATCTGGACGCCTATGGCTACGTCCCGCCTCGCCTATTTTTCTGTCATGCTTATACATGCACAGAGCAACGACATTAGGTGCCTTCAATCCCGGGAGCCCCATCCACTCCAGCCGCTTGCACTTATCAATTTTGGTTTAGTTACGAATACATCACAAAATACAGATGAGTGACGAATACAAGGTTTCCACATTTTTTTTTTGGGGGGGAGGGGGGTCACATCACGCAAACACCACGCCAGCATAGCGAAGCCTAGTAGAAACACCGTCAAAGGCTAGTACAGAATTTTACTCAATGCACTCATTACTCAATTACTTTTCCTCGAAGAAGCTTGACCATCAAATTGCGCCACTCCCGAAATACAAGAGTGAAGAAATTCAGAAATGCTTTCTAAATAAAATCTAAAAGGTCAGTTTTGGCACGCATTTTCACAGATTTGTGGTCAAATGAATTCGCTTTAAAAAAATTCAGAAAATCTTTAAGTCCTTCTGTTTATTTTGATTGCTCTTTTTCTTGATCTCGAACAGGTATGATACAAGTCCAGTTTTCTTTCCTGTGTGGTAGTCTTTAAGATAGCAACTATGCCCCAACATGTAAACCAATTTTTCTGCAAAATTTTGCGACTGCGAAGTTACACATGCTTCAGATATATACATATCTATCTATCTATCTATCTATCTATCTATCTATCTATCTATCTATATATATATATATATATATATATATATATATATATATATATATATATATTGGATTCATTCGCTAGCCGCCTTAACATGTTTGATATGCACCCAAGAGCAAACCACACAGAGAATTGAAGGAGACAACCTAAAGCAAGTAAATCATTTTTTGCCGCCATTTTTGTCCCGTCAAACCCCTAGTAAACCGTGTTTTCTTGTTCATGGCGTGGCTCAATAATGATAAACAAAAGCCATTACAGTTCCACTACATCACCGCGATGGATTATCCCTCCGTACATAGCTTTGGAGCAGACCTGGCGCAGCAAATACAGAAGTGTTGGGTAGCGAAATTCTGCCCTTTAAAACTCCTTCCTCATTTAGAAATCCTCCTACTTGTTTCATATTTATGTTGTAGTTCGGTGGGCATGACTGATATTTATATTTTGTGGGTGGGTTGGATGATGCTGTCTGTCAGCAAACCATGTGAAAGATGTTGATCTTTTATTCCGGGAGCAAATAGAAGCCTGCACTTGAAAAGGCAGTAATTTTCTCCTGTGGGGAATCTAAATGCTAACGTTACCTGCTTTCAAAACAAGTTTTTTGGCCATTTTCTGTTTTATATCCATCAAATTGTTTTCATGACACCAAGTATGATGCCACAAGACATGTAATTAACTTATTTTGTCCCATAACTTTGAGCATTTGCCCCAAATTTGTTGATGTGGTTTCTCATCTGTGCTTTAACAACGTATTGCCCGTAGTTCCCATCGGCTGCTGACTGGCAAATGACTACTGTGGGTACGCACTACATGTTTTCAACACAAGAATACTCTAACCTGCATAGCACTTACAATGTGACTTTTGTTTAGGTGTTCAGCAAATAGTGAGACCATCCCATCTTTAATGTGAAGCCAAAAGCTCAGACTTTTAGCTAGTTTTGTGGCCATTTGTTTGTTATGTTATGTTTGGAATGGAAAGGTTGTTTTGTGGAGTATACTCACTATTTGCTGGGAGCATACACTCGACAGAGGGTAACCATGACGGTCAGAATTTAAGTGTGTCCGCTACTGTAAAGAAATAGGTGGGGTAGGTTAAGAGGATGTTCAACATGTGGACAACTTTAAGTATGGTTAAGCTGGTTACTTGCATGGTAAGTAGCAGTAGGAATTTTTCCGGAATCTGCGACTCACAAATGCTGCTGTGATGCGAATAGGTTAGACAGGATGAGTTGAGGTAAGGCTTTTTAGGTTAGGCTTAATTAGGTTACTTTCAGGGAAGTAAGTTAAGGCATTTTGCAAAAAAGTGACGTAATGTTTGTGTTCCCTGCCCCCATCTTAACAAAAGCCAAAAGTATGTCAGTTGATTGTTTGGTTTGGTAATGTGTTGATGTGCAGTATTCCAAGACTTCTTTTATTTGAATGTCTTATGCTTATTGAATTTTTTGTTGCCGAACTCCTTTGCTCTCTTTTGTGTTCAAATTCCTGGGGAAGGGAAGTGCAAAGAACAGCATCAAAACGTACGTGTGGCCTAGTTTGTGGTGCTCGTCACACTATTATGAAAATACTGTTCTTTAGTGTATTTTGTTTTAGTGTAATGACCTGCGAGTATAGAAAACATTGTTGTCATGTTTCCGTGCTCATGTTTACGATATTATGCCCATGTCAACTTAAAATGCATGTCTTTGCTTGCTGGGACGTCTCTCACTGACTCGTAAGCTCCAGTCTTTGTAGTTCGCATTTTTTTGCTCCAGTACCGTCTTTTTGCAGGGGAATTTTTCACTGCCATCCTGGCTCAAAATCGATTCAAGCTCATTGTTCCTCTGCAATATCCTTAAGCTCTAGCAGCTGTATGCGAAACAATTTGGAGCCCGAATATCGGCAATTATTACACCTCTTCTGTTTGCTCAAGAGAGTGGATAGGGAGTGACCCTATTTCAGACAGGAGTAATTAATTAATGAAAGAAACGGCATGTATAAGAAAACATTATATCATTGATCCATAAAATATTTCGAGCGATATATTAATCCTACGCTACGGCTTAGAGTAAGGACTAGTTGTTTCCAACCACTACCACTACCAACCACTTCTGCCGCTGCTGGATACCGGCTCATCGCTGATTTTGTGGTTTTGCGCCCTGTTTACCAGTTTTTGTTTACATTTCCGAGTGAAAAGCACATCAACTTAACCCGTTATCTTATACTAAGGTGCCAGCATACATTCTCAGTGTAGCGTAGGATTGGGTCAGAAGCGTTCCTATTCACTAAGTCACGTGGCTGATGGATGGAGACAACTGTATTCGTTGGATATATCACTGGTGGGGAGACTCAACAACAAACTTAAGAAAAAACATTTATTTACATTCTTGCTTGGTAATAAATGAAACATTAAATGTACACTGGCCTTGTTATATTGCGTTTTTAGCAGGGCCTATCAAGCGTGTCATCTCACTGGCAGTCGCCACCGGAGTTGGCTACATCGGTACTGATGGGCCCAAACATTGCCTCCTTGGATCAGAATCGCATCGACGCAAAATTTTTTCGTGCCGGTAGGAATTGTACATAATGACCCTACTTTATACCTTCCTAAGTGCACCACCGACCGCTAGGGTTTTGTTTTGTTCCAAGTAAAAGAGAACAATTGAGACCATAAACATGTGTTTGATGTTTTCAACCCGAAGGAATCAGTCGATTAGATATCTCAAGGACTCTAACTGGCTCTTGGATACCCAAAATACCTGCATAAATTTCAAGCAAACTCCGCTGCGAGTGGTTGCGGGCTTGCTTCGCTTGTTGACGAAGTACCATGAACGATAAGTGTTAACATTGTTTCGGGATGCATTTAACACCATTCATGGGATTCCCTGGCCTATCCGAACTCTGGTTGCCGGGATGCATGACGGGAGCCAGGTGTGATGTGCTGACTACCAGGCACGCTCAAATCTTGGCTGCAGATTTTTACCCCGGTTGGAGCGTTGTGTTGTGTTTCATAAGTTTAAGAAGACCGCACACGCCACCGCTACCAAATTTCCTTGATTTTGCTTCTGCCACTTGTCAATCACGCTGATTTTTTGTTATCAGACCCTTTAATGACTCCAAAATGTTTTGCGATAGCAGTGAGCTTCGCTGAAAACTTATTGCATTTCGTGGATCCTTTTGTCGTACCCGTTTCGTGGGTCCTCGTACCATACCCATTGCAAATTATACTTCACTCATTTCTCTGGCATTTCTCAAAGCGAGGAGTTCGGGTAATACATTTGATCATCACTGTGACTCACCTTTCTGGCCAGAACGAATGAACGATTAAATGAATGACGGCTGCCGGACGCCGGCAACACACGGCGCATGAGCGTTTCGTCGTTTTACCGAAATTAAAAGGGATGTTCCAAGTTTCAAGATATTGAAGCAAGATCAGATATGATGAAATCAGCTCATTTATAGCTATCGGTCTACTTTCAAGTGGAAGGATTTCCCAAGACAACACAATTTCTCTGTTTGGTAAATATAGAGTAAAAGGTCATGGTGTCTTGCACAAAATGATTGAGAGCCAGTCGGCGGGACATTGAGCGACTTGACAGTCGTCTTTTTCTTGGCCTTGATCGCCGCATGGCTAATACCATGGTATCATGGATGCCTGGGTGACCCTTAAATGTTTTCCCGAAACAGTGTGCACGTCTGCGCGGCTGTTTAGCTCAGAAAGTAAAGGGGCTTAGGTCTTAAGAAGGGTAGGACTGTGAACAGCGCTGACTGATCATTGAAACAGCTTTTTCAATTCAAAACCCCGCACAAACGTTGAGCACTCCCTTTGAGACGCTGACTGTCGGCGGACTGCTGAGCGACCAACCGGTGGCGTTCTGACGGCGCGAAAAGGCGGAATTGCAGCTCTTGAGGTAAAATTGATGCATGGACTTGTTAGTGCTCAGGATGACAATTAAATAGATGGTAAATACGGACAGTGAATCAATGCATCCGATGGGGAAAATTTTGCAAGGAGCCTGACTACGGTTTCGACAACAGGGTGTTGCATCTGGCGCCGTATTCCGAAATGCCGACTTTTCTCGCTTACCAGACGGCTGTCAGCACAACCGTGCATCGCACAAACTCGTGTTGGGCACGTGAATTGACGACAGTATGTCGACCAACGCGTTGGTCGACGTACTGTCGTCAATTCACGTGCAAGCGCTGTAACGCTTCGATATCGAATTCGCGCCTCTACGTGCTCTGGCTGCCGAGCTATGGTACAAAGAGAATGGTACAAAACGTGAAAAACGGGAAAAACGGGTAGAGCCATTGTGGTCGCATCTGTACACGTGACATGTGGCACGTGCTAAGACAAACCTGATGTCACACGATTCCCCGTTCAATTATCTATCTAAGCATGCCAGTTTCTGGTCGCTCCAACCCCCCGTTGCCGAGATGTGGCCACGGTTTCGAACGGCTTCCCTTATACTTTGTCGTGGGTCACATTTTCGAGTTACTCGTGCGAAACCAATTGGCCTAAAACAGGCTTTCCGCCATGTGCCACACTCGAACCCCCGACCGTAGCGCGGTTTTCCCGTGAATAATCATCTCGTGCACCCGCGCGTCATGTCCAAATTTGACCGTTCAGCGACCCGCCGTTTGGCCTGTGGACGGCGTCACGCAAAACGAGACACACAGACGGCCAGGCACGCTTACACTAAACAAATGATGTCTAGACAACATAGTGTATCGTCAGTGTCGCCCGAAAATAATGATGAGCTTGTTTTGAAGTCGCTCACAGCGACAATTGGTTTTTGATGAATAGCGACACTACACGACATTAGTGTTGTTTAAACTTTTTGAAACTTAGACACCTGAAAATGTTGCTTTCTGTAAGGTCTTAGCAGCATACTTAAGTGTCACGGCTCGACACCGTCTCTGCAAGATGTTACCTTCCTTTGTTGCGCTTCGGTTGTACCTCACCGCGAGCAATATTTCGCATATCTGCTTTACCCCAGCTGGTCTTCATGGAACCGCTGTAAGCGATGTTATTGGTGTCTGGAACAGACATTTGATTGTCATTCAGGTAAAGTGACGAAAACGGAATCAAGCAAAAGGACTTCTGTCGTGAGTGTGCCTCTGAACTTTTTAATTAACTTGTATTCCATACGCCTAACAGGTAGTTTGAGCACCAGGTGCATGTCAGCCACTAACCACTTGCTACATTTATCGGAAGAGGAAAGCTGAGTAAGCCCCGCGCGGATGCTGGGCTGTTCCGTCCTTCACTGCCCACTCTAGAGGCCGGCGGCCTGCTCACGGGGGGGGGGGGGGGGGGGGAAGTGCGGCACTTGAAGGACCTAATCATATTATGTACTCATTTTCTGATCACGCCTCTGGCATAGACAGGCCAGTTTTGCTGTGCATGCCGTACTTTGCGCAGGGAAGGGAAGTGCAAAGTGCGGTATCAAAACATTGGTGTGACATAGTTTTTGGTGCTCAGCACACTTTTATGGAATTACTATTCTTTAGTGTATTCTGTTTCAGTGTAGTGGCCTATGATGTGAAAAAACATTGTTGTCATGTTTATGATGCTATGCCCATGCCATGGTATCATGGACACACATTCCAAACGGACTTTCCAAATGTGGCAATTTTGTGGAAGTCATGTGGGTGGAGATCGAGTGGGTTCTCGGGGTGCCATACATCTCCACCGCACTGCTCAGCTCTATCACCTTACCAATGGCGAAACTGTTCTCCTGGCTGTTGCACAGCATGGTCTGAATGATACACTGGGTGTTGTTGAACCACGCGTTTCTGAGCGCGAGGAGCGAAATGATGGTCACGCAGCGCAAAGTATTACTGCTAATTTAGAGGTTTCGTTCTGCATCCCTGTCGAGACCCCTACCGTCTCTGACTTTTTCTCGTCATGTATTAATTTTTGGAATAAGGGACAGTTTGTGGACACCGGTTTTGAGCTAAGAAGTAAGAGAGAGAGCTCTTTACTGTTCTGGTGTCTTGCTATGTCACGAAGTCCGTGGCAGCCTTGCCGATTATCGCAACTTTGGAATGTAAAGCACGGAACAACAAATATTCGAATTGGCTTCTTGGTTTAACGCAAGCTCAACAACGTCTAATTTCATGCTATTTTGGTAGTTAACGTACGAACATTGACGACCGGAGGCAGCCATGCAGTTTGACCGGCTAAAATGCCCCAGGACACGGCTCGGTCTCCATACCAGTGTAAACTGGGGTCCCCGCCCGTCCCCCGACAGGAACCCGCGCGCGTCTCCGCGAGCCTAAGGAGCGGTAGGGAGGTGGGGAGGGGGGCGGGGGCGGGGCAGAGGACGCGTCACACGCGCCGCGGCCCAGGGCCGGGGCGGCCTGGCCGGACCGACCGGCTGGCGGCCAGCCCAGTTGCCTTCAGCGGCTGGCGGTGGCGGCGCGGGTCTCGGACAGGTGCCGGCGGACGCGAGAGAACTGCCGCCCGGCGTGCCAAACGAGCGCTGGAGACGATGGGCGTGCCGAGAATGCAGACCTGCCGCCTGCTGACGATTCTGTGTAAGTGGTGGTGGTGGGGATCGGCCGGGTTCTCTGTGTAAGTGGCGGTGGTGGGGATCGGCCGGGTTCTCTGTGTAAGTGGTGGTGGTGGGGATCGGCCGGGTTCTCTGTGTAAGTGGCGGTGGTGGGGATCGGCCGGGTTCTCTATGTAAGTGGTGGTGGTGGGGATCGCCTGGGTTCTCTGTGTGAGTGGCGGTGGTGGGGATCGGCCGGGTTCTCTATGTAAGTGGTGGTGGTGGGGATCGGCCGGGTTTCACTGTGTGAGTGGCGGTGGTGGGGATCGGCCGGGTTCTCTATGTAAGTGGTGGTGGTGGGGATCGGCCGGGTTCTCTATGTAAGTGGTGGTGGTGGGGATCGGCCGGGTTCTCTGTGTAAGTGGCGGTGGTGGGGATCGGCCCGGGTTCTCTATGTAAGTGGTGGTGGTGGGGATCGGCCGGGTTCTCTGTGTAAGTGGTGGTGGTGGGGATCGGCCGGGTTCTCTGTGTGAGTGGCGGTGGTGGGGATCGGCCGGGTTCTCTACGTAAGTGGTGGTGGTGGGGATCGGCCGGGTTCTCTGTGTGAGTGGCGGTGGTGGGGATCGGCCGGGTTCTCTGTGTGAGTGGCGGTGGTGGGGATCGGCCGGGTTCTCTGTGTGAGTGGCGTTGTGTGGTGGGGGGATCGGCCGGGTTCTCTGTGTGAGTGGCGGTGGTGGGGATCGGCCGGGTTCTCTGTGTGAGTGGCGGTGGTGGGGATCGGCCGGGTTCCGCACGCTCATGTCCATCCGGCGCGGGGAAGTGTCCGCGGGGTTGTGATCTCGCCCCGCATGAGCAGATACCCAACGAGGATCTATGTTTACCATGGACTATAACCACGGGGACCTATGTTGATGGGAGAACCCATATTTGGTCGCGCGCTGGCTGGAAATCCCTGAGCTGGTTGCGACGAAATACTTTCACACGCTTTCTTCGATCCCAGCGGACCCAGAAGAATGCGTCAATTCCAGCTTGATTCCGTTTGTGACATTTCCCATAACAGCGGCTGCACTATTCATCCGTAAAACATTCCAAATATGTCCCTAAAACATTCGAGTTTGTGACTAGCTAGTGCTGTGGTATGCATCGATATCCGTGCTAACTGATCGTGAAGATGTGGCGCGCCATGCAAGGTCGATCCATGCATTATGCAGCACACCCTTAAATCGTCGCCGTAGAAAAAAAAAACACCACTCAGGTCACTGATGGGTGCAGTTAATGTCGTAAAGTGGGGAGGAGAAAAATTTCGAATGTAGGTTCGTGCTTGAAAATCGATATGCTTTAACATTAGAGATCTTCCAGATTGATACATCCTCCCAGCCCGCCCGGCCTACACTTAATATGTAGCGTAATAATTTTTGCGCGCCCTTAATGCGTTGCACACTTACAGTTGATCACCTAAACGGTCCAAGTTTAAATTGGATTAAGGCTTTCCGCTCGTAAACATGGATACCGAAAGAAGTATTTCGGCCCTGCTTGTATTTATTTCACACATTCGCTATTTCACGGCATGCATCACCATGTTTCGTAATCATCATTCCATAATTCATTTTCGGATGACCTTTTTGCCTCCAAACAATTATTTCGCTCAAAGCGTTCAATTCGCTCAATGCCCTATCATAAATGACGATAAACCAATAAAGGGGTTTCGAAAACTCAACTAAAAGGGAGGGTCCCACCTTGGCAGCATATTGCAAAGACATACTTTGGCGATCCCCAGAACTGCCCCTGTCGTTGGTATTACCAGCACTGGGAAGTGCAACTGTATCACCAACGGGATTTTATAAGCAACTTACTTTTATGCATTTTGTTTCCAAATCATGCCGTTAGTATTTGGGAACAGTACTATATTTATTTCTTCTTTTAGTGGCCCCAAATGTCATCCAGTGCATGGATGATACCGGCGCACTCAAAACAAAGTCCGCCAATATCAAGTTCACGGTCGTTCTGAATCCTTTATTGATTTCGCGCCCAGTATGTGAATTGTGAAGGGAGGATATCAAGACGCCCATATTGTGACCTTTAACGTGCGATGGCTGGATTTCTTGAAGTATTGCATAATAATTACGGGACAGCATTATCTGCATCCAAATTAAAACGTCTGGTCATGCCGTGTTTAGAAGTCGTGATTTCAAATCGATGTGAGCCACTGATAGCCTCCAAACAGTCAAAGGAAATAATGTTTTGTTCCCTTATGCGTTGTGTCCCACTGGCACTAATGAAATGTTCAACAGCTATTTCTGTCATTTTTTAACTCTGCAAGCGGAGACTGAATAGCTTCAGGTGGAATAATAAAAAGGTAGGAAACATTGTGACGTTAGTGTGGGAGTTCTGAACAGTATAAGATAATGTAAGGTATAATGTAAAGTATAATGTTGGCTCTTGCCATCATGACAAGCCCTGTTTGCCCTCTCGGCTGAGCCCCCCCCCCCCCCCCCCTCCTCCTGCATTTCATCAAAGGCACGCTAAATAAGCAACTTAAAGTGACACGTACTTTCAACTGGGCTTCGACACAAGCATGGGACCAGTGCCGGCCGCGGCGGGCTGGTAAGCCGTCTCGAGTGGCGTTGATCCTTGTCAGGTGTGCGGTCACCAGGTACCTTTTGCCCGGCCCGAACTCTGCCCCCGTCGTTGCAGCGTCACCGCCCTGCCTACCTCCATGTCCGCCAAAAAGTGGACCCCCTTAGCGTCCCTTGCCCTTCTCCGTGCATTCCTCTCCGCTCTTCTGTCTGCATCATCATCGGACTCTTCCTCTCGCTGCTCCGGGGTCTACTTCCTATCCCTGCTGTTTATGTGTTGCGTTACAAAACACAACAGGCTGGCGCTCTGCCCCGTGCATTGGTTACCGTCGGTGCCCGTTGTCTCGATCGTCGTTCTGTAGCACATTGTGAGATTCATTGTACGCGTGGGTGTGGTTTCGGGGCACGCCCCAGCACACCGCCGGTCGCGGGTGGCACGTAATGGTACGTCCGATGATTCACGTCCTGCTGTCGCTGGATCTGCGGGGATGCGGGGGTGTCTGCACATCCGATGGCATACGCCATCACATCATCGGCTAGCGTCTGCCGGTTCTCCCAGCCGGCTGACATGTCTTATCGCAGGGCCGGCTGCGGATAGGGGCCACTAGGCGCGGCTTGACACGTTACCGGCGGGAATTATTCATCAGTCACCCACGCGCAGACCGGCGCCGTCGACGGGGCTGCCCGCTACTACAGCGCATTTCTGGGCCGGCGTCATGAACAGCTGGCGATCGGCTGTCTTTCCACGTCGCGCAAGGACCCGGGCGTCCGCCGCTCTTCCGTCTTCACACGTAACGCGAGGGGCACATATGTCTGCCGCTCCCCGGACTTTCCACGCCGCACGCGAGGGACACGGGCTCCTCCGTCTCTCCGTGCCGCGTAGGGGCCGGGGCGTCGGCCACTCCTCTATCTTTCCACGCCGCACAGGGGCGGGGGCGTTGGCCGCTCCTCTATCCTTCCACGCCGCACAGGGGCGGGGGCGTTGGCCGCTCCTCTATCTTTCCATGCTGCGTGGGGACCCGGACGTCCGCTACTCCTCCGTCTTCCCGCACCGCGCGAGGGGCACGGGCATCCGCCGCTCCTCCGTCTTTCCACGCCGCGCGGTGGATCAGGCCCCCGCCTCTCCTCCGACCCGGCACCGTCGTCGACC
The DNA here is from genome assembly GCF_011947565.3 of Pollicipes pollicipes. Taxonomy (NCBI): domain Eukaryota; kingdom Metazoa; phylum Arthropoda; class Thecostraca; order Pollicipedomorpha; family Pollicipedidae; genus Pollicipes; species Pollicipes pollicipes. The sequence goes on from NW_023596576.1 coordinate 31,139,650, forward strand.
TCGCACCCAGCGCACGTTGCGACGGAGCCAATCTCAAGTCATCGCACGTGCCGCTGAGCGGAGCCCGACGCGCGACGGCACGCGCACGCACGTGTCGGCGCGTCACGCGTGCGGCGCGGTGCGCGCGTCTCAGACAGGCACGCGTTTGTCGCGGTCTGGAGCGCCGCGAGGCAGCACGTGACCGAGGTCGAGGCGCGTTGGGGCCGCCAAGTTGGGCCGGCAGCCAACGGGCGCGGCTGTGGCTGGGAGACGTCTGGAGCCGCGGCCCAAACGGATCGACTTTCAGAGACGGATGACGAAATGCTACAGAGGATCAGGAAGGGTGTTGTGGGAGCAGAAATAGATCGTATGATGTCCAAAAGACCTGGCATTTACCCGACGGTCCGGCTTCAATCGCGATGACACAACTTTTTCTTTGGAAGATTAAGATAGTGGCATTGGTGTGCGTAGATCCTATTTTGTTAAAGGGAGTCTTCCAACTCAAGGACATATTTCAAAAACATACTCCAGTAAAACCTCAGGACTAATTACGTGTAATAAAAGCACTGGTTGTTTCACCGCAGCACCGTCAATACAAATTAACGATGTTGATTTTTGTTATTTTCGAGTCCAAATTGCGCTGCCAACGTTTCTTGACAACATTATACTTTTTCCTTGCAGTCGCGACCACCGTCATCATGGCCGCCACCATGCGCGACTCTGCTTGTGCTAATTAAAGAACGTTTGTGGTGAGCCCAGCAGGCAAGGGACTGTAATCGAGAATGTGTCTGGATGAAGTTTGAACCAGTTCGTCAAATGAATCATGTGGTACTCCCATTTCCAAAGCCAACGTGCGCCTCGAAAACAGCCACTGTGATAAGCGTCGTAGGGGAGAAATAAAAACCATGGTGTAAAGTTTCGTTAGATCGGCGGGATAATGACTTAATCTTCTGATTTTTTTGTCTTAACAGAACGTTTCAAGCTTTTGTAGCAGATATTGCACAAACATTTGACACAAGTCTGTTGCAAAAATTACAAAGCATCCACGCTGCAAAAAGCAAGGCAAATGAAATGCATTATTTTCATAGTGGTGAGCAGGGAGTCAAATGAGATTTCTCACGCAAGGTCAGCTACCTCTAATTGAAGTTCTGAGCTGTTCAGAAGGATTTCGAGAAAACTCATACCACTCATCGAAGGAACGGGTCTATGCAACAATAAGTGAAAAGTACAAAAGAGGTGGGATTCTCTCTTTAAGAAGTGATCCCAATGGCCGACAGATGTCACATTGCTCGGCCCGATGACCCGATCTATATGATTAGCCTATTTTAATTCCAAGCAATACAAAAACAGAAAAAGGAAATAAATCATATTGGGTTGCATCATCTTTGCCGCGTTGTGTGCGTGTGGGTGTGGGAAGAGGGGGTGGGGGCTGACTTAAACTTTCAACCCGCAACCGGCATCATTTTACACGTTATTTCCTGGAACTCTCCACAGGCATTTCTAGGAACATACTTGCGGAACGCTGGGATTAGGAGTCTTCGGATCTCAAGGACCTGCGTATACGTCATGGGATATGTATGGATTACAATGGGTACAACGGCTGCATTAGTGTGGCACATAGATGTGGCCGCCTTCCTACCTGCATCTCAAATGACTGCCGGCTGTTCCTACTACGCCAGTGCCAGTGCGAGTCCGGGCTTACGCATTTTCTTAATCACTCTTTCGCCCAGTCGCGCCATTACCCGAAACACCCGTCGTCTCCACTCACAGGCACGGATTCAAAATGCAGATGGCGGTTGAATGACGGCAGAGGAGAGCATGGCAATTTTAATGAAAAAGGGGCCAACATTGTGCAATATTCGATTTGTTTAAAGTTTCGCTGGATTTTGTAGTATTTCATGGCATGCCGATGAATGCAGATGCAAGTGTCTTGAAGTGTGCAGGCGGCGCGTGTGTCTTAGGCTTTTTCTGAATCCAGAATGTAATGGATCTCATTAAATTCCTGTTATTTTGGATGCGATAATACTTCGAGCATTTTGGAAACATTTCTCACATAAAATAAATCAGTCGCCAGTTATATGTAAATGCATGGCTGTATGATGATCACATGACATAAACGACTTCTTTAGCCTGATCTGTACGGGTGCAATACCAGCTACCTTACGCTGGTAAGGGAAGCCGCCGTCATAGCACAGAGGCTAAAGGAAACTGCAGAGCCATGCTGCCAGCTGGCATATGCTAGAGGAAAAAGAAGTGCTTGTTTTGTCCACGCTGCCTCCCGCATGGTTGACTGATATTAGATTTAGCGCCTGCAATTAGTTTTTCAGCAGACCTTAACTATGGAATAAGGACGCGAGGAGTAAACAAGCAATGCATGTGGATCGAAGTTTACGGAATATTTCGATGGTTTTAGCGCGTGCCAAAACCCTTAGCCTTTTCCGCAGAACCCGCTTTTTATGCATTTTTAATTCGGTAAGATATTCAGTCGCTATCGAAGCACGATATTCGCGAGAACGGCTATTGTGATGTCTAACGCCCAATTTTCCATTCCCAATGCTCAAATGTTCACGTTCCACAGCAGCGGTGAAACTATTTCATTCATACGCCCTTTGTGCCAGGATTTTTTGTGGTCGTGACATATGTTGCACGGATCCCCAAACAGCACCGAGCGTTTAGTCATGAAGCGGTCGATTGCCTTACTTGACCACCTGAAATGGATGCATTGCGTGCTTTATTTCTTGCGTGCCCCGCTCGTCCATCATCCGTCTGCATTCCACCGCGCCGGAAGCTTTAGCTGTCACGACATTGCCGCATTATTATTGTTCATTGAAGAAGGAAATCAACACGCATAAAATGTCAAGACGTATGGTGCGCACTTCAGTTATTAACAACATGCATGTAGACAATTAGTAATCCGCAATAGCTGAGAGTCAGTGCTTGACTTGTTCCCTTATCACTTCTGTGGATAAATAAATTGCATTCCCTTTGTTCATATGGGATATAAAGACAAAGGAAGGATAGAAATGTTAAAGCGATTAGATCAAACCCCGAAGGCAGCATTTCTATTTCATTATTCTCAATCGTGCAGAAATCCCCTTTTGAGAAGGACTCTTCACTCCTAAGAAATCACAAACACCAGAACTTGGCCTCTTTCACGTTTCATCTTCCACTGTAATGGCATGGATTTAAACGCTGCGTCAATGAGGTATCACCAGGCGGCGCTCGTTTATTTCAAGAGCAGTGCTAGAGAGAATGTTCCACATTTGTTATGGGGGTTTGAACAAAAACAACTACCTTGAAGATCATTCGGTGCAGTTCGCACCCCTGCTGTTCGTACTACCTAAACTGCCCTATTTTCTGAGGTACACGCCCGCGAAAATGAACAGACTTTTTCGGGAGGACTATTTCAATGCCGACCAGGCTTCCATAACGCCATAATAACGCCATCCAAATATTGTCACTGTATTGGCTATACGGCAATCAAGGTCAAGGAAAATTTTGGAGCCGTGCATATCTGGCGCTCGTGAGCACGATTTCCAGATAACGCGGCCATCAATTGGTTCCCAATCAATGTTGTACAAGGTACGATGACGTAATCATACAATGAGGTGTTCAGGAGCATATTTATTAAACAAGGATATTGCGTTATTCAGAGCAGCCTTTTTCACTTAAAGGTATACAAATACGTACAAATGAGATTTTTTTTATTATATCTGATTCATGCTTCAATATTTCCAAATGCGGAGCATTCCGTTCAAGGCCAAAACTTAGAACTATTTCAGGACAAAGTAAGAACTGCCTTAAAAAAACATTACGCATGAGCTAGGAGAGCGCCCGCGACTTCTTATGTATCTGTGCCCTTGGTATTCTCGGTTCCTTCGAGTTTTTGCAGTTTTTAACGTTACAGGGTGTCACTGTCGGTTCTCGACCCGCCGCCGCGGAAACAGGAGCTCTACATCAGCGGCGCGCACTCGCCCGCCGATGGCTCGGGCGCAACAGGCGCCGGCAGCCGCGTTGAACCAAGTCGTTTCGACGTCTGGGGTCGCGCATTCTGGGTCTGGGGTTCACTCTGTGCCGACCACGTTTCACCCGGTGGTAGGTTAGGTTGGCGTCACCGTCTCAGCTGGACAATATCGCACGGCGGCAAAGTCGGTCACCTCGCCCTGAACGTTTGACGAGAGGATGCGGAGTCTGGGCACATTTGCAGAATGACATTAGATGGCACGAGCTTCGAAGCGTTGACAGTTACATCTGTGATGTGAAAATCAGCTTTGCCGCTGTAATCAGTACCGCTTCGCTGCCAGCATAGTCTGGGACCTGAAGTACCCAGCATCCGGGGATGCATCTCCTCTGGACGCTTGCTGACAAATGTTCTATATTTGGGTCCGGTTATCTCCTGAATGAAGCCGTGTGTTACAACAAAGTGACAATTAAATGGGACAATGGAAGATCTTAAAGCCACAGATTTTTCACGTTTTCAAACGTCCCATGAGTAAATCATGTTCTGCCGTCTCCAGCGCCAGCCCACCTCGTTCACACCGCAGCATCCATCGTCATAGACCGGTGATATCGACAGTTTATTTACCACCAGACGCCGCAAATTAGGCGAAGTCACATGCCACGCTCCGGCGGATAAGGCCGTGGAGTACCATGAAATGCTGCTGCCGATCAGCTGCCATGGAAAACTAATTTGCTGTTGTTTGCATTCAGTCAAGATGAAACTTTTAAGGTGGATAGTATGCCGTGATGCATGCGATGTGCGCTGAACACAATAAGTTGTAGTACTCTTTGAATCACATCATAATGTTTGCTATCAAAAACGTATTTAATTTACATCAGCTGTGAACCTTCCCTTGATTTGAGACGCTTTGGAAATACGGTCCGCGATGAAACTTAGCCGATTTCCCACGCACCCAGCACACAACTGGGTCTTGAGCACCGATCGAATGTAGTCGTTTTCTCAGGGAAGGACCAGCAACGCCCGACCACCCCGTATTCGTGTGAATGATTGGCTGTGCGATGTCGCGATTAATTAGCGCCAAACACAGCTCCGCTGTAGAAAAGCTCCAGAGCCGCGGCTGAGCGTTCAGCCCATCTGTAAAACATCACTTAGCACGTTCCAGAAAGAATCTATGCACCCTGCCGCACTCAAACAGGGAGCTAGAAATTTATTTATGCAGCGTAAAAGCGCTCTGCAATTTCTCCACCGACTGTTAAAAACAGCACACGCTACAGGATGCGCATGCGTGTCATCTCGAGGTTGTCAGCGGGTATCACTGCCCTCTTCGTCCTCTGTTTTACTGCTGAACTGTTCGCCATCTCGCGCTGCCTTGATGGTGCCTAACAACTTCAGCTTTCGTACTCCACAATCTTAACTAATTCACTCAGCTCCCTTCTATTCACTGAGAACGTCCACACGTCCGACACGTATCTAACACTGTTGATGGCAACAAGACTCGCTGCGCTTGGGGAGGATGATAATCGCACAGCAGTGGTCTGTATCACACACCACATGGGACTAGCTGGCAACGAGTCCGCAGACCAGACGGCCAAGTCTGCGACGCTCCTTATCACCTGACAGTACATTGCGAATCCCCGCAGATGACATGCACGTAAAAGCGAATTAACATATGGTTGTCAAATGGCAGGCCAGATGGAGCGATAAGCACCTTTCAAACAGGCTGAAAGCTATCAAACCAACCGGAGGCGTCTGATCATCACCGTCTCCGAAATCACGTAAAGAAGAGAACGCATGCACGCATACGCATTGGCCATACGTATAGCACGCACATATTTCGACTAAACAGCACTCAAGAACTTGCCCCACACGGCAGGTGCGGATAAGTGCTGACGGTCACCCATGTATTGATCGACTGCCTACAGCTACCTTCCGAGAGATAGCAACTCTTTGGTTGCCCCAGGTCGCTGAAGTCTTTAACCGGAAAACATCCTGGGATAGAAACGCATCGTGTGCTGAAATTTCTGGGCACTATTGGCCTGCATGTCATATGCTCACCGCATTAGCAGTCTCGCCTTACATTAAGGTAGCCCCTTGTTTAAGTCTTAGGGACGGTTACGCTCATGGTTTTGCGAAATCTTGAATGTCTTTGTTGATGATCAGTGAGACTTGATTGATGATCCCCGCGTGGCGTGCTACAAGTGAGGTAATAGGAGACCTGAGAGTTTTCAGCCATCGTGATGTTAACGACGCTAAACTATGAGCTGGCTGTTCAGGTTCATACTCTTAGAAACCATGCAAACAGGAATGGTCGATACATTGGAAGGCCTCTCTCTCATGAGAATTAAGCAGACATTAGTTCGCCCAATGGGCAGTCTCCCCGGCCTTTAACATTGCAAAATAGGGAAGCCCGTTGTGTCGTCACTGGGGATTTGCCGCGAAGTAGAAGATTTACACGAGCTTGGTCACAGGCACTAGATGTCCATTGCTAACAAACATCGATGGATATTAAATGTGTCGGACTGTCGCAGATAACGTGCTTGTTTTGGTCCTAGTAAAATGATTGGAAGCAACTAGCTTGCATGTAAATGCCTCAAAATGTGTGCAGCAAAATTTTTAAAGATCTGCAACCTTAGTCTTACAGCGATGGATCACAAATCGTTCGCCACTAGCTGTACCAAATATCATTGGAACGAGAACGTTGCTGACGGCTGCATGAATGCGCGGCGAGTGGCCAATGTTATAAATCAGAACGCCACCGATGCTCCCTTTTTCTTCAATTTCAGGCCAGCGAATGTTATAAGCCGTCTGGTAAAAAAGAATGGCACGCAAAATACGTCATGAACGAGAAGACAATGGGGCTGTTTGAGTGTCATAAAACCATTTGCGAGACAATTTCTAGCGCGGCACTGCGCCATAGTTGTAAACGAACGACAGATTTTACGTCAGATAAAAACGCCACCCTTCCCCGACGTTTTCTGTCGACTGCGGCATGACACTCGTGCATTTGAAGTGAGATTTTAGCTATTTAAGATGGGAAATGAAGCCATGAATGTTTCAATATTGTCCCATCCATACTTTTATGCAGTCACTTGCACCCAATGTTTCTTATATTCCGTTGAGGGGAGAGCATTGGTAAGACACTTTGCCGTGCACATTACTAGGGCATGCGACCATGTACGGAATTTGCAATTAAAAACGAAATGCAAGCCAATTCTTGTTGCCCCACGATGCACTTTTTGGCCTGCCCCAGTTTCAGAGCTGCAGCGACATCCTGTCACAACACACAAATGAATTAATGTAAATGTAAGTGACGAGCAGATGACTAACAAAAACAATGTACCTGGTTTGGACGGCATCATAGAGAAGTCCCATTGTAAGATGAAACTCCGTGCTTGTTGTAAAATCAATCCTTAACTAAAAGCTAATGGCTTAAGCCCTTCGACCAACATAGATGAGTCAGCATTGCCACTCACTGCTAACAATCGCCTACAAATTTATATGTTATGGTTACGTTGAACAGCATGCTTGATGAACAAGGTGTGAACCTGCAGATACATGCAGATAACCACACTTTATAGCAGGAATCTATCATACTACCATATTCCCGAGAACTGTCATGCATTAACATCTAAGGGATGCCGGTAGTGTAGTGGTTAAGGCGTCTGCGTTAGCCACTGCTCATCTGGGAAACCAGAGGCACGGGGTTCGATTCCCCGCGGTACCCGCCCTTCCTGCCAGGGTGAGAGGCAGGCGACGCCATATTGCCTAAGCAGCTGAGTGCGTCGTAAAGCCCCAATGACACACACAATAACAACTAATTCCATATTAATAGAGTAATGGAAAAAGAACAACCATCATGGACATTTTGCACAGCTCAAAGTGATCATACTGCTCACAACATTTGCAATTAATAGCAGTGTCCTAGAAAAGGATGGGTTACTTCAATGAATGCAGTACTTTCACAGCCGATGCGGCATGCCGCAGCTGTCAGGCTGCTTCAGTCCAAAGTATTGTTCACACGAGTAATAACACATGCACAACGAGAAAATACTACACGTAGTAAAATGACACTGCAAACCCGCTGATCTTACACAAGGCTGGAGACATGACAAGAACATAGAGTGATGGTTAGATGGGTGAAATGCAAGGAACTGACAAAACTGTCAGTGCACACAAAACTCATGATCGAAATATTGTGCCATCTAAGAAACCAACAGCAATACTTTTCCACCTTTCCCAACAGCCAGCATCTCACAGAAGTTGCAGTCAATAAAAATAGGTTTTGAACTAGATGAGCAAACACATATGCCAGGAGCTGCCGAATATTTTTATCAAACTGTCCCGGTCACATACAACATTACTTTGTACTTTCTCAATTCAATTCTCCGAAGGTGTGACATTGATGACGTACAAGCAATGCTTCCCTGCACACAAAATCTCCTAAGACATTAGCATGTGCATCCATAATAATACAACACTGTGTTTTAAAATTCTTAAGGCAAAGACATTTTTTGCAAAGCTGTATCATGCGAGCTTTTACCAAGCATGTGCATTAACGAGCCATACGGGCTTACCCCTAGTGCCAAAATGAAATGCTACTATAATGGCCTACAATGGATTAATTACATACTGTAATACTGCAATAGGCTCAACATGTTGGCAAGGTCGGGTGCCGGTAGTGCAGTGGTCGACGCGTCTGGGTTAACCACTACGCTTCTTGGAAACCAGAGGTACGGGGTTCGATTCCTTGTGGTGTCTGCCCTTCCTGACAGGGTGAGAGGCAGGCGATTATTGATATATCACATTTTACTGGGAGTCATTACACTTAAAGAATAACAAAACAGTGTTCTCTATTGGCAGTACGCACCCCGCACGCACACTCCCCGTCACATCAATATAAATGCGAGCCGTTGGCACGCGCCACCAGTGGTCAGACCCATTTCAAGCGCCTGATTCAGATACAAATGTCAAAAAGTTGCGATCCTTCGCTTGCACAACGCATGGAACTAGAAAATTGCAAGTTTGCTCACAATTTCTGTGCAATTTTTTTGTTTGTTACAACACCGCATTTCACTGTGAGTTACCCCCAAAACACAGGCTCAACGAAGGTGCATGGTAATGCAGCTCATCAGGTTTTACCTGCGAGACACTGTTTTTCACAAATTAAAAGTCATACAATATGTGTTGGACATTTAGTACGATTTATGCTTAAAATTGCCATAACATTTTCAAAGTTTTAAAGTACCTTGAGACCTTGAGACCATGATCCCCTGAGAGCTTCTTTGCTCCGGTGCACAATGCGCCAGCCGAGTTGCCTGTAAAAAAATGCGTAAGTAGGAGAAGAAAAAATGACATTAGAAAGGCCGCGTTCGATATGTCGTCAGCACATTTGTCAGCACCAGTCACGGCCAGTATTCACCCTACGTCATGTCACGTGACCATAAGGTCACGTGGCCTGTGACGTCATGCACCGGCTGACGATGATACCAATATTTTTTTGTCAGTCCGTCAGCATGGAGAGCAAGCGCTACCAGAATTTAAAAAATCACTGACTGAAGCGGGAGTTGGATTTGGTAGCCGTTGCTTTGGCGAATATATTAGATGAGGTGAGTCACTTGTCTTTAATTTTAGGGGAAATACGTCGCAAGATAGGTGAGGAGGGGATTGACCTGCTAAGAATGGCCATGAAAAGGCAAGTGACAGTGATTAGTGTCACGCATTCTAGCTGTCAAACGTGCTGACGATAGATCGAACGCGGCCAAAACAAGACAGATTTGCCGTCACGTTTTCTTTTTTCATGATGTTTGGGAAAATGCCGTGCTTTTTTCGGTGCCGTAATTTTAACAGACAGTGACATTTTTTCCGTAACATTGGCCTCAGTGGTAGCAAATATGTAAGCTCCCGAAATCGTAACGGCCGGACAGGTCCGGACCGAAGCAAATCGAATCATACCAGAGATATGCCCAGGCCGAAACCAAGCCAGGCCCAAACCAAGCCAAACCGAACCGAACCGAACCGAAACCAAACCAAACCAAACCAAACCAAACCAAACCACACCAAACCAAACCAAACCAAACCAATCCAAACCAAAGCAAACCAAACCAAACCAAACCAAACCAAACCAAACCAAACCAAACCAAACCAAACCAAACCAAACCAAACCAAACCAAACCAAACCAAACCAAACCAAACCAAACGCAAACCAAACTAAACTAAACTAAACTAAAGCAAATCAAACCTCACCTCACCTCACCTCAACTCACCGAACCCCGAACCTGCTGTAGTTGAAAAAGAACCCTTCAGGCAAAACGCTTTCCGACCGCAGCCTTGCTTTGTAATTGCGACGCATGTGCTCTGTCTATCTAATTATTATATGCTTACGCTAGACGAGGCCATAAGACTGGCGTGTTATGCGACATCACCAGCTAATGGGTTTTACGTACGGCAAGCCTGCCCACTTCGGTGTTTGCAGCCGGAGGTACTGAACCAAATATTTATATTGCTGACCATGAAACACGCCCCCGCCAGACACGTTAGCAACATCTTGCTCTGTTGACTGTTCCGACCAGCCAGCTGTAGAAGTCAAAACCCGTGGATTGGCTTGTTTATTTTAGAGTCCTGAGAAGCTTTGGTTAGTCAAGGTTAGCTGAAAAGGGTATTTACACCAGAGCTTGCCAGGCTCTTAAAAGTGACCCGATCAGGGTAAAACAATCAGTAGAGATCGTCTCCATCTGCAACGCAGATCGTCTCCATCGGCACCGCAGACCGTCTCCATCAGCACCGCAGAGCTGTTTCGACTTGACCGGGATAGAGACTGTGCAAGGTTCGATGTCACGACAAGGGATTTCTGCCATCAGACTTCTGGCGAGGGGAGCTGACTGACCAGGCCCAAAGCCACACCAGTGCAGTCCTGGGACTGGGCGGAGCTTGGACCCTACCAAGTGGTAACCTCTACCCAGTCCACATGAAACGATCTTTTTTTTGGTCTGGGATTAAACCCACATTGTGATTTGATTTCCAGGCGCCGCTTTTGAAAAAGGGCAACATTGCTTGCTAATGTGAATATTTGACATTAAATTTCGTCAAGCTAAACCTTCAACGATCACAAAACGACGTTACGGGGATTTTGATGCTTATGGTGGCGCATACCGGTAGGGCAAATGCTGCTCTCGGCTACGACTTAAGGAATTAGAAGTGTGGAATTAATACCCGACCAACGAGTTAGGCTCACTCAAACGTGTCTTTTAGGAAGATATGTAAAAAGGCAGCTGCGGCATACTCTCCCGATGCATTTGGCTTGTTTTTCTTCACCAAGAGTTTCCTCCCCACGCTGCAATAATCCTGTAAAATATTGATCTCAACTCTGGGCCTGTGGGGCGGTTGGCGCCATATGCTAATTTTTATTCTTACATGGTTTTAATTTAAAGCGTTACCGCCGAAAACAATACGTAAAAGTAGTTAATTTTAGTTCTACGTTGTTCAAAGGCTCTCGTTTGACTGTTTTTCCTTCACCGGATTAATTTTTGAATGCCGGCAAATCCCTGGTGTTAAAAACAACTTGTGGAATCAAATTCACTGCTCTTTCCAGAACAGAACTGAATCTTTGTGTCGATGTGATCCGCAGGGTGTCTGCTTATGCTGACGGAGGCCCAGGTGACCGACTCGCTGCCGAAGCGGTTGATGAGCACCGCGTTCTTCCCGCTGCGCCACCCCCAGGTGGGCCGCACGGACTGGCTGGCGGCGCGCGACTTCAGCGAGCGCTACCTGCGCGCCCTCGGCCTCAACGTGACGCGCCAAGTGTTCAGCACCACCGTACTCTTCGACCAGGATATTGCGCAGCTGGTGAGTGGCCGGCTGGCCGGCTGGTTTGGGCCTCGCGGCCGCATCGGGGTGGACCTCGGTGTGGGGCCGACGGCTGGTGCGCGCCGCCGGCAAAAGTTGCGGAGCCACTCAGGCACCTTGTTTGGTGTTCGCGTGTAGGATCGGTATGCACGGATAGCCGGTGTTGACTTGTCCGACGTGAACAGCAAATGGTTGGGGCACTGCCGAACTACGCATACTGCATGAGTGGTTCATGGCGGTCGCATCGGCGCCTGCTGGAAAGCCATAGCTGAGCTATAATGAATCGGCATCGGGCAACGTGGCTCGGATGCGGCGATGCGTCATTCCGATGTCAAATTATATGATCACATGGAACAGCACAGCCGTGCGAAACCGTGCTGTAAGCGGATCGAGTGACCCGGCTGTGATGGAATGCGCAGACTGCAAACACTTGGTATTTTTAAATTCTCAAACGTCCTTGAGTTCATGCCTGTGCTGCGGTTAACTCGGTCAGCCCCTTCCGGGTTTCGTGCCCTATTTCTGCGCGAAACCGCGTCGACTGTAACATGTGCCGCTGTTGTACCGGGTCGTTCTTGACCGTCGGTGGTGGTTCATTGCGGTGGTGACGTTTGGCAGTAGTGCAATATCAGCGGCGACTTTTGACATTGTCACAGCGAGCTGCATCAGTGGCGACTGGCACCGGTAGCTTGGCTCCGCTGCAGGAGAAAGCTGGGGGCATCCAGGACTTCCAGGGCATCGATTTTCGTGAGACGCCACATACATTGAATTCCCGATAACACGAAGGGCGCGCGCCCCGTTTCCCACGTGTCTGAACTCCTGGGTGACGGTGCCTGTTTCGGTGGGCGACTGCTGCGGGGATGGCCGTCGATTACAGGGCAGAACTCGCCAGCAGGCCTGTCAATGGTGACCTGAGTCGGTGGTGGAGCCGATGCAGTCAGAGACATATCCAGCAGGCCTGTCAGTGGTGACCTGAGGGCTGCGGTGAAGGCGATGACAGTGCACCTCGCCAGCAGTGCCTGTCAATGTGACTAGTGCGGTGGTGGAGCCTGAGGCGTGTGGTGAACCGATGACAGTGGAGACCTCGCCATCAGGCCTGTCAGTGGGACCTGAGCGGTGGGGGTGACCGATGAACAGGGCAGACTCGCCAGCAAGGCGCTGTCAATGGTGACCTGAGGCGGTGGTGTACCGATGACATTGCATGACTCTCTCGAGCAGCCTGTTCAGATTGGGTGACACTGTAGGGGCGGTGGTGAACGCTGCGTGCAGACCGCCGCAGGCCTGTCAATGGGGGTGACCTGAGGCGGTTGTGACGCGATGACAGTGCAGACTTCGCCAGCAGGCCTGTCAGTGGTGACCTGAGGCGGTGGTGACCGATGACAGGGCAGACTCGGCCAGCAGGCTGTCAATGGTGACCTGAGGCGGTGGTGACCGATGACAGGGCAGACTCGCCAGCAGGCCTGTCAGTGGTGACCTGAGGCGGCGGTGACCGATGACAGGGCAGACTCGCCAGCAGGCCTGTCAGTGGTGACCTGAGGCGGTGGTGACCGATGACAGGGCAGACTCGCCAGCAGGCCTGCCAGTGGTGACCTGAGGCGGTGGTGACCGATGACAGGGCAGACTCGCCAGCAGGCCTGTCAGTGGTGACCGATGACAGGGCAGACTCGCCAGCAGGCCTGTCAATGGTGACCCGAGTCCAGCGTGAGTTGACCCAGTGCCGGTGGTGATCCGCGCCGCTGGCGAGCTGCGCCGTCAGTGACCTGTCTCGGTGGCGCGGTGCGTCAGCGGGGCCGGTATCATTGGTAACATGTGTCGATTGTGACCCATGCCAGTGAGGAAATGTGACAATGTCGGCAAAGTGACAACAGCTGCTGTGTCAGTGGCAACATGTAGCGGCGGTTACCCGTGCCGTTGGTGATTTGTGTTCGTGGTTACCTGTTTGTGGCCGATGATAGCTTGAGCCAATTGTGACCCCCGCTGACTGACATTGTGTCAGTCACGACCTGTATAAGTGGTGCGTCGTGACAGTGGTCATCTGTGCTAGCAGTGAGCCGTGTCAGTGATGAGCTATGCCTGTGGCCGTAGTGGCATGAATCAGTGGCGACTTGCGTCGATGGCACATTTGTCAGTGGTGACCGGTGCCAGTGGTGAAGTGTTCCAGTGGCGACGTGTGTCAGTGGTGACGTGTGTCAGTGGTGACGTGTGCCAGTAGTGACATGTGCCAGTGGTGACGTGTGTCAGTGGTGACGTGTGCCAGTGGTGACCCGTGTAAGCTGACCTGTCGCCAGGTGGAGGGCGTGAACCTGTTGGCCGTGGTACCCGGTCGTCACTGGGACTCTGACGCCGAGGATGACATCCTGGTGGTCGGCGCTCACTACGACACCGACGTCACCAACATGGGTCAGTGCGCGACACCAGCGTGGGCTAGTGAGCGTCGCCAATGTGGTGTTAGTGAACGTCACTTACTTGTTTCAGTAACATGGGCCAGTGAACGGCATTGGTATGGCCCAGTGAACGACACCAGTAGGGGCTAATGCCTTAAATACATCGCCGGAGCAAGTGGACGTCCCACCACCGCAAATAAAAACTGATGGCGCACCTGCGGTAGACGGTCAGATTGAATGCACAGCGGCGACATGATCCAGCGCAAAAACCAATGGTTTACTAGTCATTTCTCAAAGTGTCGTGGGCAGAACTTGTAGTTCTTAGTAACCTGATGACGCTAGTGACGATGCACTGCTCAGTGGTTGGAACAAAGGAAGGTGGGGGAGGGGCATTGGTCAGTCACCTTGTACAAAAAATATAACATTGCAGTACCGTGTGCATTAAAAATTTACCTGAAAATATGCTTTGCCCCCCACTACACACACACACACACACACACACACACACACACACACACACACACACACACACACACACACACACACACACACACACACACGCACACGCACACGCACACGCACACGCACACGCACACGCACACGCACACGCACACGCACACGCACACGCACACGCACACGCGCACGCGCACGCGCACGCGCACGCGCACGCGCACGCACGCACGCACGCACGCACTTTTGCGTAACGTTGCTAAGTCCTGATGGACTGGCATAGCTGGTCAGTGTGCTACAAGGGTGTACCCGCGTCCCGGAGACTAGAGGTCGCAAATAGTGACCGGGGTGGCGATCTGACCTAAAAAAGTGTTTTGCCGGAGTGTGTGTACGGTTCAGACACGAATGTATGCAAAAAACTTGCCGTTTGTGGCGGATATTGAGGGGGGAAACATTCATGGGGATAAGTGCTTATTAAAGTGGGTGTGGTCACGCTCCGCCCACGCGGCGCAGCGGCAAAGTGCGATGTTCTCTAAATGTAACATTTTGTGGAAGCTCATCTAGCTGATATAATTGTGTAGAGCAGGATCGCTGGGAAGGCCGTAAAGGGTTGCGTCAGTCGGTGAAAGTCAATGCTGATGCCCATGAGGCAGTGACGAAAGCCGTGAGTAGAGAAATAGCCTTCACTCTGTCGCCTAATGGAAGCCACCGACATGAGATGAACCTGAGATGCACTTTGCGGTCGTTTATATCCGCTTATCTCCCTCAGAGATAAATCGTCATTCAGTTCAGTGTAACTGTGACATCAGCGCGGCCTGAAACAACGTCGGCCCAGCGGGTAATGGAGCCGTCCCACCCGTTATCATCCTGTCCCTGTGACGCCGGGCCGGACCAGCGTCAGAGCCCCCAGCGGCTAGCCACAAATAAGACACTTGGCCTCGGCGCCCGCTGCCCCACACCGATTAGCGCACATCGCGACTGTGTGACTATAGCACGTGGTCCAGTCAGCCGTGGGGCACAAGTTATATACAGCCACAGGCAGAGCCGCTGGCGGCCAAGCGACATCATTGTTCTCGGGGCCACACCACGGATTTTGAGTTGGGGAAGGGGGGCGATTTGGCAGGGGGCCTCCCGGACAAAATGCGGCCCCTCACAGGGGCCGCCTCCCAGGCAGCGTCGCATTCAAGGGGGGACGCTGGGTACACGTGCTTCCTATCAAGTTGATACAGGTATAGCATTCATGCAAATGAATGCCAGTGAATGAAAATCAAAAGTAGGTTTAATCAGACTCATACAGGGCTTCTTCATTCGACAAAGAGCTTGTGGCTTCGTGTCCGAAAATATGATATTCTGTGCTAGAAAATGATTATTTGATGCATAGAACGCCTCCTAATCCAGAACAGAATTATGACTGCCCATAACCGTGAGTTTATGGGCAGATGTGTGTGGCTCAGAAATATGCCTGTTGCCGTGGCCTCCAAAAATGGCACTGACGAATGACAACGAGAATGCTAGAGTTTTATACAGGTTACAGTTCGGTGAAATTGAGACGATACGTCGGTCAAACTGAGTGAGCCATACAAAAGACTGTGCCTTGTAAATGAATTGGGAATTACCTCACCTTGACCACGCCTCTGTCCACATTTGAAAGCGTCACAAATTATACCGAAAGTAGATGACTGGCGAAAAGTTGAAGTTTAGAATAACCACAGATGAAAACCGGAAGTGAACCAGCGTCTGACGCAGGGCGGCCGTCTGGACGCCCGGCCACCGGTACCCTCCCACGGCTTTGGTCAGCTCTTGGTGCGAGACCGCTGCCACTGCCCACAGAGGGGTCCTTGCAATAGCCGCCGACGTCCGCGGCGCTTCCCGGGCGCGACCTTGGCGTCTGGCGTCACCGCCTTCGGCAGGTTTGGGGCTCTGGGCTCATCGCTCCGCCGGTGTCGGCGGGTGTCAGGCGCGATGTCCGGGCGGCGAGGTGTCATACACAAACAGAAACAGAGCAGCCCTCAGTTCGATGGCGTGCGAATAAACAGCCGGGAGCGACACACCAGTGGACGGCTGCGGGGGTGGCGGCGAGATGACAGGGGTGATGACGCTCCTCACCACCCCTGCAGGGGCCCTGTGCTGCGGACGGCGCGCCCATCCGCTCGCTTGCTCATTTGAAGCGTGTGGGTGCGAACAGGTGCGCCAGGCTCGGTGGGTTGCACGCGGTGGGTAGTGATGAGTCACCCACGCCCACTATGATCAAGGCTGTTGATAGTGTCCGACTTTTTGCGATCGGAATGACAAGTATCGACTGGCTTCGTATCTTGATGCTGTGTTTTGTTTTGTGAACAAAACACAGGGTAAGACGTGGCCGTGCTGTGCGACCATTATGAGCCGGATGGCTGGAGCTGTGTGGTGCGCCCCGCTGGGGCTGGCCGACAGGCGGTCCGAGGGTGGGTGCAGCTGGCCCGGTACAGGGCCACTGGTGGTCTGAGCGGCGCCTCGCGGATGTGCTGATTCACAGGTGGTCTGAGGAACGCGCCCCTTCGGTACGGCCCGGAAGCGGTCTGAGGGGCGCATTTCGCTCGTTGACTGTGCCAGTCGGGGCCAGTTTGAGGTCTGAATACTGGCGGGTCTGATGCGGCGAGGCACGCGCTCAGGATTCTCGTCAGGAGGGAGTCCGACCTTTGAGTGTTGTGTGATCCTTCAAAGAAGCTCCTCTATCGAAAGCAGCAGAAGGACGTTGGGATTCCCAAAGCCTTTCTGTGACGGATACCATCCAGAAAGCAGTATTTGTTCCTTGGAAAAACGGAAAAATGTCAAGCTTAAAACCATTTTGAAACATTTTAGAAGCCTGCGAGACCATTTTGACGATTAATTTACAGTCACCGTACCCGGTGCTGCCCTTAGCAGGGCCCGATGCATGCAGATCAAAATGTCGCCTTTGTTTTTAGTGCCTTTTGATGCTATGGTCCCATGTGCCGTAGTAAGCATTGACATGAGGCGCTGTTTGACGACTGTTGTTTTCCCCTGGGCTTCATATGCTGATAAATCCTTGATACTTGCACTGCCTGGATTGTAATGTGTCGAGAGGTCGTTATCGATTATTTAGTCGGCGCTTTGATGCCAGGCGGGCGATGTGCTGCCTGATCCGTGGTGCGTCTCTCACGCACTGATGTGTTGCGCCATCCGTCCGTCAGGTGTCCGTCCCGGCTCGGGGATGGTGGCGCTGCTGGAGCTGGGCCGTCATATCCAGGAGCGGCGCACGACTGGCCTCCAGCTTGACCACACCGTCATTTTGGCCGCCCTCGACTTAATGACGTCAGAGCACGTGAGCGACGCTGGTTGGAGGGGATGGGAACCGGTCCATTACCGGTGGGTCTTAGTGGAACGCAGAACGCTCGGCGCAAGGGCACGACTTCTGTCTGACCTATAATTGCTATGCAGATGAAGCTCCTCCGGTGCTCTGATATATTTTTCCTACATCCAACGGCGGTAGCGCAACACGTGCGCCGAATCTAAGTTAGCACAGGTGAGCTGGTTTGGAAAGACTTGCCCCTGAATTCCTTGCGCAGATGTGTATCTATTGGCTCGCAAGAAGCTGATAGCATCACAGGCGTAGCAATAGCAGGGCATGAAGACGCTAATGCGGGGCTCGCATGCGCCGAGCCAGTTTTCCTTTGCTCATCACGCTATACGTCAACCGGTCTTCAATCGATCTCCGGCCGATAGCGCTGTGTGCGAATATCATTGCCACCGGCGCGCGTCGGTCGAGCTCAGCCGACCCTCGTGTGTCGAGCTCAGCCGACCCTCGTGTGTCGAGCCCAGCCAATCCTCGTATGTCGAGCTCAGCCGATTCCTCGTATGTCGAGCTCAGCCGACCCTCGTGTGTCGAGCTCAGCCGATCCTCGTGTGTCGAGCTCCGCCGACCCTCGTGTGTCGAGCTCAGCCGATCCTCGTGTGTCAAGCTCAGCCGACCCTCGTGTGTCGAGCTCAGCCGATCCTCGTGTGTCGAGCTCAGCGGATCCTCGTGTGCCGAGCTCAGCCGATCCTCGTGTGCCGAGTTCAGCCGATCCTCACGGGCCAAGCAGCGCGCTGACGACCGCGTCCGCTGTCAGTCCTGGGGCAAGGCGGGCGACTCCGGCGCCGAAGTGTTCCTGCGCGGTTACCTGAATCCGCTGCTCACCTCGCGGCCCTCCCGGCGCTTCCGCGGCGCCATCATGCTCGACTCAGTGTTCAACTTCAACGCCTCGGTCGGCAGCCAGGTGTACCCGGGTGGCTTCGCAGAGGTAAGTGCGTCCGTGGCGGACAGGGGACTCGGTTGTCGGAGGCGGTGCCTGTGCTGCAGACCGCTGTTCGGATGCCGGGGAGCGGTATGGGTCAAGGGCGGGCCGCACTTGCGCCAGGTTATATAATCGCGCGGTCCATGCATGCATTCCGTTGACAACTGACAATACTTTGTTGTTGATGGAAACGCGTGTGTGGGCAAGATGAACAATTAATTTTAGTTGTAGTCCATGGACTAACGAGGTGACATGACAACTTTACTATATGTGCAGTCAATGCAGTAGTTACGATAGAATGTACTTGCTTGAGATGTCTGCGGGATTAGCTTTTATGCTATCAGTACGTGACTGTTGTGTTTGTGATGTATGCTAGCATGGCTCAGGTAGTCTGTTGCAAGGCTGTAGAAACAGTACAAACAAAAATCCGTTGGCTGTCGCAACGAATATACTTTAAGCAAATTTGTCGATTAAGGAACGTTTTTAGTGCTGTGGGGTCTTTTCGACGCAAGGATATGATTGACAGCACTTCCGCTAAAATCGCTTAATAAACAAAATCGCGCCGAAAAGGGCTTCCATCAGACACTTCCCGACCGACACTACGCCTCTGTCAGACGTTCCCCGGTCAACCCTGCGCCTCCTGCAGACGTTCCCCGGCCAACCGTGTGCCTCCGTCAGACGTTCCGCGGCTAACCCTGCGTCTCCGTCAGACGTTCCCAGGCTAACCCTGCGTCTCCGTCAAACCTTCCCAGGCTAACCCTACGCCTCCGTCAGACGTTCTCTGGATAACCTTGCGTCTCCGTCAGACATTCTCCGGATAACCCTACACCTCCGTCAGACGTTCTCCGGATAACCCGACACCTCCGTCAGACGTTCTCCGGCTAACCCTGCGCCCCCGTCAGACGTTCTCCGGATAACCCTACACCTCCGTCAGACGTTCTCCGGATAACCCTACACCTCCGTCAGACGTTCTCTGGATAACCTTGCGTCTCCGTCAGACGTTCCCCGGATAACCCTACACCTCCATCAGACGTTCTCCGGATAACCCTACACCTCCGTCAGACGTTCTCCAGATAACCCTACGCCTCCGTCAGACGTTCTCTGGATAACCTTGCGTCTCCGTCAGACGTTCTCCGGATAACCCTACACCTCCGTCAGACGTTCTCCGGATAACCCTACACCTCCGTCACACGTTCTCCGGATAACCCTGCGCCCCCGTCAGACGTTCTCCGGATAACCCTACACCTCCGTCAGACGTTCTCCGGATAACCCTACACCTCCGTCAGACGTTCTCCGGATAACCCTACACCTCCGTCACACGTTCTCCGGCTAACCCTGCGCCCCCGTCAGACGTTCTCCGGCTAACCCTGCGCCCCCGTCAGACGTTCTCCGGCTAACCCTGCGCCCCCGTCAGACGTTCCCAGACGTTGAGCAGACGGGCCGCGGGGACTTCCTGGGCGTGGTCAGCCGGCCCGCCTCGGACGCCGCCCTGCTGGAGGCGCTGAAGGCCGTCTGGCCGGCCGGCGCCGGCCGCCTCCAGCCGCTGAGCCTACCGCAGCAGCCGCCGGACACGGAGGCGCTGTTCCAGTTCCTCAGCCAGGGCCACGACGCCTTCTGGAACCGCGCGGCTGGCGGTGTGGTCAGCTCGCTGCCGGCCGTACTACTGACCGACACAGGTGAACAGAGCTGGTCACATGGGGACGGGACGGTACAGGACACGGGTCACAGGTGAAAGGACAGGTCACATGTGAACAGGACTGGTAGCGGATCAGCAAAGCATGCTTTTTGGGAACAGAGCATGCCACGTGAGTCAAATGCGGATACGCATGCCTGATGTAAACATGGGAAGACACAAGAGCATAACGGAGCAGAACAGGCCACACGCCGTAGCCGATGATGTCACGCGCGGAGTGACCAGGACAAGTCACAACTATGACGTAACCGCCTCATGGCACGAAGGTTGCGAATGATTGAAGGTGCTAACTCGCTCGGACCGGTATTGGTGAGGATAATCAGACCAGCGCGCTGGTCATGCAGAAGCTGGGACCAGACGTCATGGCATGCACCTAAGCTAGCTTACGGGTTCCCTGCTTGAGCCACCTAAGCTAGCGTTCGGGTTACAACTTCCCTGATAGACATGGTCGTAAGATCATCCGGTGCAGTTAACAGCCGTGCTCTTTTTAAGACCTAAACTAGTTTTGTTTCTGAGCTACACGTGTTACGCAGATAATTCTCTGATAAATTTCGTTGGTGAGGTTTCTCGACTCTTTCGCTTCTTCTACGCTTAGGCGGCACCTCCTCCATACTGGCCACCATTATATTACGCGGGGATCCATTATGTTACGCGTAGTTTTTCCGATATATCGTCGTCATCGTCTCCCTCAACTCGATTTTTTTGTCGTCCTAGTAGTAAGTACTGGCTCCTCATTTTTTTTTCAGGAATATTGCCGTGTTCTCCCGACAGATTGTTCACCGACAGCTAACGGCAATCACGAGATTCCCAAAACCCAGCTTGCGTAAAAATAGCAAGCACCATGACTGGCGCAATTTAGATGAAGTTCCTGCGTGGTTTTTAAAGCTACGTACTCGCACATGACGTTGTGTAATGTATAATGTTGTGAACTAATTAACCCCACGAAAGAACAGAATATCCTTGGTAGTAATATGTCTGCTGGCAAAAACAAATTTTCTTAGATTACGTATACATGTCATTGTCGCTCGCGACTGTTGGCTAGATGGTCCTCTGTATTGGTCTACAAGCAATTATCACGGAGGCAATTCCCTGTCATAAACCAACGAACTGGGGCGACTGCAAAAGGTGGCGAAAACGTTGGCTCACCGACATTACACGGGCTTTTACGGAATATATGTTTTCGTCCTAACATGGGCAGCAAACGTCGCTTTACTGGGGTTCCGCAACGAACATTCATACGTTCACACCATCTCACGCCTGCTTGTCACCGGTCACAATAAAGGGAGGCCTATGGCGTGGTCGCCACACACAGTCTGCGCAGGTTATATGCAACGATCAGACCCGCTCAATTATGGGCGAAGCCTTACAGTCATACGCCACTCATGCCTCGGAATGTATCCACAGTAACTAGCAGCCACTGGGTGCAAGGCTCACCGCGGCATTACCACGAAGTCACCACCCTCTCTCGTCACTGAACCGCGGCATTACCACGAAGTCACCACCCTCTCTCGTCACTGAACCGCGGCATTACCACGAAGTCACCACCCTCTCTCGTCACTGAACCGCAGCATTACCACGAAGTCACCACCCTCTCTCGTCACTGAACCGCGGCATTACCACGAAGTCACCACCCTCTCTCGTCACTGAACCGCGGCATTACCACGAAGTCACCACCCTCTCTCGTCACTGAACCGCGGCATTACCACGAATTGACCACCCTGTCTCGTCACTGAATACGCCGACATCATCCGTTGGCCAGCCGGAATTCCTCGTCGGCTCATACCTTGCCTGCCTGATGTGTAGGCCTACCTCCATCGTCACCCGCGAGAAATCACCGAGTCAAACATCTGTGACGCATTTAGCCCGTGGTGATAACAATCCTTTCATTACACTTGTGGAAAATTCACAGCCGCCCCGATCTGCGCGCAGTATATGAGCTATGTAAGACAATTAATTTGACGTGTAAACATGGACCTGACCACGACGTGTCCTCTCTCAAGACACACAATTTAGGGCGCACATTATTCATTAATCTGCTATTTTTCTAAAGACCGTTCACTGAAGCGCATATAAAAAAACAGACAGGGGTGGGCATGTCATCTACCAGCACACATTGGCGACGGATTTATATATTAGACGTGCCAGTTACTGTGATACGATGTAAGCACGAAAAGGAGCACGACACACAACAGATCAGAATTATTGTGCTAGCACGTAATCTCAAAAAGGCCTACGGAACGCGTAGTCCTAATTATCTAAAAAAAGAAAAAAGGCCGGGATCGCAGAATCGCCGAAGGGTAGGCGATTCCTGCGCCGGGGTTACACTTTTCCGAGATTAAACCGCCGAGCACCCGGCCGTCGGCACGCCGGGCCGATATGGTCTCCCATCACCGCCTCCGTGTCAACGTCTCTCCCTTTGCTGAACGTTCCTCTGTACCGGTTGAACGTGCCCCACTCCGACGAGGCTGGTTTTTTTTAAAGGGCCGCCCCTATTGATCGTCCTGGTACGCATGTCCGAAACGAGTACTCGGGCCAAACGCAACCAAAATTTGCAGACTTTCGGGAGGACTATTTCGAGGCCACCCAGGCACCCATGACGTCATAATAACGTCATTCAAATCATGCTTTTTAATTTGCCATGCGGTGATCAACCCCAGTACGAATATAATTGTAGAGTCGTTTATATCTGGCGTTCGCGAGCACAATTTCCAGATAACGCAACCGTCCATCGGCTCTCAATGTTGCGCAAGGTAGCATGGCGCGATCAAGCAATAAGGTATTGAGGCATGTTTACTAAGTAGCGAAATTGTGTTGTATAAAACTCTTTTCCACGAAAAGAAAATGTTTTACATTTGAAGATATTTAAGCCAGCATTAGATACAATGAAGCAAGCTCAATCGTAACTGTTGGCACACTTTTCAAGTCGAAAAGACTGCTCTAGACAGCCTAAGTCTCTGTTTAGTAAATATGTTCCTCACTGCATCATGATTTCATTACGTCACCGTACCTTGTACAATAGATAAGCCAGCGATAATAGCCTTATTTCTCGTGGAAAAGAAACAGGGGGATATAGACATGATGCGTTGATATTTCGGCGACATGCCTCTATCGAAACGAATGGCAGAAGGGAATTCAAAATTGCCTGCGGATGATTCCTGCTCGTTTTTCAGGTTTTTCTTTCAAAACAGCGAGCCACAGTTTGGACAGATCACCAACATTCAGGGGATTAAACAAGGAACAAGTGCCAGCCAGTGCTATGATACAGTGCACATCTAAATAGGGATCAGAACACGGGAAAAATGCATGTGCACTTAAACGGATTTAAGTGAACAGGCATCCTATATCGCCCATCAATTATACATGCAAACGATTTCAACCAAACAGGCATGGCGCATGACGCGTCAGAAATCACTCATGCATGTAAACCATTTTAAGCAGGAACACGTCATACTTTAAGGCACATATCACTTTCACATCATCGGCCATGATGAGCCCTGTACATTAAAGTGTGATCGCCGACTTCGCGTAAGAATACATTGACTTATTTTCTCTGGATGGTCCAGTGCTCTGAGGTAGACTTTGAGCTCTAAAAGGGGTATAGGGCCCATACCTCCCTGGATATCAGCCTGAGCGTATTTTGCCAAAAAGGGTCACCAAAAGGGTATTCCTTGTTTCTTCACCACCCATCCCCCACATGGTAGGACGCGGCAACACGTCCTGTCGAGCGACGGATTCTTAACACTACATTACATAGAATGAGGACTTGTTTTAGAAAAACATACATGTGGTTCGAAAATCAAAACTACGCCTACGCATAGCTTTGGAAGAACGACAATAAGTTAGAAAGCGTCTCTGGTGGAGTGCCCTCTCTTGAAGGCCACGTGCCCAGGTGGCAGTATGTCATCTATGCAAGTCTGGGTTTCAATGGGTTTGCACGCCAAAACCGTGGTTTACGCAGTTAAGTATGAACCGCGTGAAGAAACATGGAAAGAACATAGTC
This sequence comes from Pollicipes pollicipes, assembly GCF_011947565.3. Lineage (NCBI taxonomy): Eukaryota > Metazoa > Arthropoda > Thecostraca > Pollicipedomorpha > Pollicipedidae > Pollicipes > Pollicipes pollicipes. The sequence continues at coordinate 31,164,227 of NW_023596576.1, forward strand.
TTTGTGGGGGAGTCCATGCGCTCTTTCTCGTTTTAAATGTAGTGAACGCCTGCGAGAGGCTAAAAACAAAGCAGGGAATACTCCTTTCGGTGGCCATTTTTTGGCAACACACGCTCAGGCTGATTTCCAGGAAGGTATGGACCGTGTGCCCCTTTTAAAGCTCAAGGTCATCTATGGTGCGCAGGACCACCCAGGCAGGGAAATAAGGGAATCTATTCTTAGGAAAAGTCGGCAACCGGACCTTAACGTCCAGGGCTCATCATGGCCGATTATGCGAAAGTGGAATGTGCCTTGATGCGTAATGCGTGCTAGGTTAAAATCGTTTACATGTATGAGTAATGTGAGACGCGTGATGTGCCATGCTTGTTGAGTTGAAATCGTTAAAATGTTTTATTGATACATGATGCGTAATGCCTGTTTGCTTGAATTCACTTACACGCACATGTATTTTTCGTGCATTTTAATCCTTAGTTAGATATGCACTGTATCGTGGTAGCTGCTGGCAGTTACTCCTTGTTTAATTCCCTGAATATTGGCAACCTGTACAAACTGTGGCTCGCTGTTTAAAAACAAAACTTGAAAAAACTGATTATGATCATTACCAAGCAATGTTGCATTTATCACTGCTATTCATTTCGATACAGGCATGTTACCGAAATATCCACAAATCCATTCTTCAATTCTTCTGGTTTTTGAAGAGTGGTGAGGCTACTACTACAGCCTTATTTTTATGCATGATGTTCCTTGCAAATTCACTTAACAATGTACGTGCCTTGCACAACATTGATTGAGAGCAAGTTGAAGGCCGTTATGTCTGACAATCGCGCTCACAAATGCCAGACATGAACGCCATGAATGCCAAGGCGACCTTGATATACTATTCCCGACATACCTTCCCCGTTTTTCGCGGGCGTTTAGCTCAGAAACTAGAGCTCTTAGGTCTTAAGTAGGTCACAATTGTTAACAACACCGGAAGGTCTTCAATCTCACTATTTCAAGTCAATACCCATGTCAATGTGGAACACGCCCTTTAAAAGTACACCGATAAGTGAGCTTACTCCCTCACATCTGATTCTTGCTTCAGTACCTTCAAATGAGGCACATTCCCTTTAACGTTATTGAACCGGACTGTTGTTTTGATGTGTTCCCGATGTGCGTACAACTCATCAATCAGTCTTTGGCACCGTCAAAAGATGCAGAAAGCGCCACGCATCTGATCGGTCACGGCGACAGACTGGAGAGGGACTGGAGAAACTGCACATGATGCTAAATCAAATGTGCGTGTGCTCAAGTAAGGAGGCCACAGTTTCCCGGGATGACAAGGACATGAGTAAGGAGGCCACAGTTTCCCGGGATGGCTTCACCCACATGCATGCTGCGGAAGGACAACTAGCAAGAATCCGAGGCCGGTTCGCCGGTCGCCGACAGCCAGAAATCAAGGCAAACCAAAGCTGGTAACAAGCCGCGTCATTTGTTTCGTTGTTTAATGCCGCCTCTGGGAGGACTCGGTGAGACCGCACGGGATGACCCGGTGGAACGGGAGGTTCTCAAAGGCGGGACGGGCTTCCGCTGTCCGTGCCACGTGTATGCTGGGTGTATGTTCGTACCAGCCAGACTCAACGGTGGTAATCGTACGACTGCGCCGTAAACATGGCTCGGATGCCGGGCGCCATAACCCAGACGAGGCATGTAAGGCTTGCGCCAGTTGCCTACTGCTGCATCAGCGCGTAATACCAGTAACGGGTTTAGCTTCTCAGCCGTTTGCCAATTGGCGTTTCGACCATTCTCACCACCTCTGAGCTGGCGGTCCGAACACAGTGCATGTTGGACTGCTCGCTGTCAGTCACTTTTCTCGTTGACATGATGTCGCTCCAACGCCCTCTATATCGCACGATTCTGAGCAACCGCCTGAGCCCAGCGGACCAGGTACAAAGAGCACAAAGTGAAGTACACTCTGCATGGATCAGAAGGGCCTCTAATCTTTCCTCTTATCGTTCGCTGCTTCGTTTCATTTTATCACACAATGCATCGTGATATGGTTAAGGGAAGCTCATGTTCTGCTGTAATCAGATAGCTTACTGGTGATGGGAAGGGAAAACTGAAACAAATCGCTGCCTGCCACTTTGTGCATAAATCTGGGCCATTCCCACACTTTTACGTCAACTGCACTTTGGGAGACGCCATGAGATGAAACTGCAGGTAGAAACCATTTCTCACCCTTTTCCTGCTGTCTGTCCACCCGCCCAACTACCTGTCCCACTAACCAACGTCTGTCAACCCCAAACCCAACCTCTCTCTCTCTCTCTCTGTCATATATGCTCTCTATCGCCTTTCTATCTCTCCTATCGATCTATATCTCTCTCGCTTTCTCTCCTATCGCTCTCTTCTATCTATCGCTCTCTCCGCTCTATCTTCTCTCTCTCTTTCTCTCCTCTTTTCTCTCTCTCTCTCTCTTTCCTCTCTCTCCTCCTCTCTATCTCCTCTCTCTCTCTCTCTCCCTCTCTTCTCCTCTCTTCTTCTCTCTCCTCTCTCTCTCTTCTCTCTCTCCTCTCTCCTCTCTCTCTCTCTCTCCCCCTCTCTCCTCTCTCTCCTCTCTCTCTCCTCTCTCTCTCTCTCTCTCTCTCTTCTCTCTCTCTCCTCTCTCTCTCTCCTCTTCTCTCTCTCTCTCTTCCTCTCTCTCTTCTCTCTACTCGCTCTCTCTCTCTCTCTTCTCTCTCTCTCTCTCTCTCTCTCTCTCTCTCTCTCTCTATCCTCTCTCTCTCTCTTCTCCTCTCTCTTCTCTCTCTCTCTCTCTCTCTCTCTCTCTCTCTCTCTCTCTCTCTCTCTCTCTCTCCTCTCTCTCTCTCTCTCTCTCTCTCTCTCTCTCTCTCTCTCTCTCTCTCTCTCTCTCTCTCTCTCTCTCTCTCTCTCTCTCTCTCTCTCTCTCTCTCTCTCTCGCGTGACAGTGGTCCTGACGGTCTCCAGGGCGGTACCGCCAGCTGCCCAGGAGGTGTCTCAGCGTCGACACCATCTGCGGACCAAGGGAGATGCTGACGCCCGAGCGCATGCGCTTCTTCAACCAGACGGTCAAGGCGCTGACCGACGCCGTCCTCACTATGCAGGGTACGTTTCGCCGTGTGCGGCGGCGTGAACATGATGGCTGGCAGGTTTTGACATGCAGTCATCTATTGCGATGTTTTTGGAATGTGACCGTTGTTTCATCAATTTCTGCCGCATTAGTACTGCCCGGGAAGCATCTTGGCTTTTTTCCCGACGTGAAAGTGTTTTGGTCGTGTTTTCGGGAGCTGTATGGCTCCAACGCCGCCGGTAATTGCGCTGCATACGCAAGTAGAGGAAGTGAAATGGAGTATACTGTGAAAGAGGCTTTATTGTTTACGCGAGGGAGTGCATAGCTTTTTAAGCGAGAGACTGATTGGTTTTGCTTAGCTTGGCGAAAAGGGGCATCTTAGCTTTATCAAAGCTAGTGATTTGTCTGCCTCCATCAAGTCATCACTTGCCTCCCATTGCTTGCAGGCTCTTCCTCCAGCTCGGCCGTGATGGGCAGCTGGCTGCTGCTGCTGACCGGACTACTGGCCTCTTGCGTCTCCCACTAATCTGTCTCCTCGCCACGGTGCCCGGCCTGAGGAGATGTACAGGTCATCAACCATGAAGCGAACGGGTGCCTTTACTGGTCGTGGCAGCAACTGTTTATTTCCGACGCGCGGCTGATAACATGATAATTCATCATCTCTACGCCCCCTGTAGTGGCTCCACCATCCAGCCAACGGAAGTAATGCTCATTGCCACTGAATGACGAACAGCGCCCCTCATCTGGAGCAGTAAGCGTCAGCACTATTTCGACGAGCGATTGTCTGCAACGACAGACGCGTTCAGGCCAGTCACACGCGACAGCAGAGGCTCGTTTGCTTGAGAGCAGCCAGCGCGACAGCCTGTAGCGTATTGGCTGCGATGTGACAGCTTGCACGCGTTTGCGCTGCGGCGGGGGTGGTCGTTCTCGGCGATACCACGGCGTTGCAAGTGTTAGCAACAGAAGCCAGTGTGATCATTAGCGGTGATGGCGCCGATTACGACGAAGCCGGATACGGCGGTGTGTGTTGCCGTTGTCTTCAGTGGTGGTGTGATGTGAGCGTTTCCGTGTCATCAGCAGCGCCGTGACCATTGTCTTAAGTGGTGGTGTGATGTGGGCGTTTCCGTGTCATCAGCAGCGCCGTGACCATTGTCTTTAGTGGTGGTGTGATGTGAGCGTTTCCGTGTCATCAGCAGCGCCGTGACCGTTGACAGCAGCGCTTGCCGTTGTCTTCAGTGGTGGTGTGATGTGAGCGTTTCCGTGTCATCAGCAGCGCCGGATACGGCGGTGTGTGTTGCCGTTGTCTTCAGTGGTGGTGTGATGTGAGCGTTTCCGTGTCATCAGCAGGGCCGGGACCGTTGACAGCAGCGCATTTGACACATTGGCCATTGGGACTCACGGCTGCACAGATGCATTGGCTGTTTACAGCGACTGGTTTCTTTGAACACATCCCGCTTGTTGTGGCGGGGTGGACACCCTGGACGTTTACTCTGGCGGGACCACTGCGGCGAGCGTTTGCAGCGGCCGCCGCCAGGGCCATGAATCAGGCCGTTGAGGCGGGCCGTGACAGCACCGGTCCCACAGGCGCTGATCACGTGCTGGGCGTCGCCGTCGGCACGCTCGGCACGGCCAGGCGATCGCTCGCCCGGAGGCGGAGCCGCGGCGTCCGCTCTACTCGACGCCACGGCAGACTGGTCCACGCCGGCCACCTGCCTGCAGAGGATGCGGCAGGGACCCCGGGGACGCGATCCCCAATACCAAAGCAAAGTCGGGCGCGTTCTTGAATAGTCTTGCCATCGTTTAAAACGAGAAGCAAAAGCATTGAACATTCTGTCAGAGTTCAGCCATGTTCGGGACCGGCTTCTCCAGCTCCTGCATTATTTTCGATTCCATTTACGCAGCGCAGGGAAATGTTCTTCCAGTGGCACGTGACTGTAACAAAGGCAAACACGGCCGAGTGTTTTCAACGGAGCGCTAGTGTTCCGCCGGGGCGTCACTGTATTGGGATGACCGTTGAGCTAAAGCGCAGACGCAGCATGACAAACGATCGCTGAGTGTGTGGTCTGGCAGGAGCGTGGCGACACAGCGCCGGCCCGGTGTTGACATAGAGACGCTTTTTGTGCAGCCCCGTCACGATGACGGCTCTCTAGAAAACGGATCCGGCCACCGCTGGGAACCGGCTAGCTAGGCTTGCGTGAAGTTTCGCCGTCTTCCTGAATTCTGTCCCCGTTAAAGGAAAGCGAACAATTTTTGTCATGAAACGGTTAGTCGTTGCGTTTGTGTCACCAATGTTTCGCTGTTGCTATGTAAGCAAGCGTGCTTGCGCACAGGCGCCTTAGTAAGCCTTGGCAGTCTCTCCAAAGCGTATATTCTAAAAACAGAGTGGTTCACGTCTGCGTCATTGTCACCTGTCTCTGTAAAGATTAGCAGAGCATGACTGCGCTGGCGAGGCCTAATTTCTTTCCTTCGCCTATCCTCCCGATGCACGTTCAGCGTGGGCACGTGTGTATTCCGTGAAAACAACGCTTGAACAAATACATTATTGCTGTCTACATGGAAACTGGTTCAGCAGCCCTGGGTACGACTTGATACGAATAACGGATCGAACACAAACTAAATGAGGCATCGGTGCGCTCTGCCTGTTTCCAGATATTGCTGCGCTTCGCCCGTTTCCAGATAATGCTGCGCTCCGCCCGTTTTCACATCTCGCTGCGCTCTGCCTGCCACCAGGTACAGAGGGGTCCTGTCGGGTCGGACGTCGGGGTCACAGGGGCTCAGCCGGGCCCCTGACCGACGGATAATCAGCACGGGTCACACAGGGAGCAGGCCGACAGGCGGCGGTCACACGAAATCACCATGGTTTTTCAAACGCAGCGGCAGCGGCCGCTCGGTTGACGGTGGCGGTCGCACCGCGGGATGCTGGGGTCGGGTGGGGTATGGCACGAACGGGGGCGCCTGGCACCGCCGCCAGCACCGTCGCCCGGCAGGCATCGGTCGCGACCGTCCCGTTCGGCGGGTTTCCGGCCGTGACGTCACAATCCGGGCAACGGCGGCGGCGGCGGTGGCCGTGGCCTCAGATCACGATCCGCGCTCAGAGCAGCTTCTTCACTGCGTTCTCGACGGCCGGGATCGGGTCGTCGCCAGGTCCGAACCGCGCTACGGGCTGGCCCTTACGATCCACCACGAACTTGGTGAAGTTCCACTTGATAAAGTTCCCCAGCGTGCCGCCCTGCTTGTTCTTCAGGTAGTCCCAAAGCGGATCAGTGTCGCTGCCGTTCACCTTCACCTTGGCGAACATGTCGAAACGCACGTTGTAGTTGGCGACGAACTTCTTGATGTCATCGGCCGTGCCCGGCTCCTGGCCGCCGAACTGGTTGCACGGGAATGCCAGGATGCTGAGACCCTGCTCGCTGTACTTGTCGTGCAGCTCGACCAACTGCCGGTAGTTGGTCGGGGTCTTGCCTCATTTGGAGGCCACGTTGACCACCACGCACACCTTACCCTCGTACCGCGAGAGCGGCACCTCGTTGCCGTCGATGTCACGGCACGTGAAGGCGTAGATGGACGCCGCGTCCTTCGCCGCTGCCATGACGGAGAGGTGACGCGCGCCGAGCAGAGCACAACCAGTACCCACCACCGCTACACCCGCCGCCGTCCTGAAGCGAGCGAGCCCGGCTATCAATGCCGTAACCATGGCGCCGCCCGGCAGGGTCGGTGCAAACACACACACACACACACAAGAGCCGGTTCGATGGCACCAGCCTCCGTCTACGGGTTCGCCTTTGGCACCGTGCCAGGACGCGCCGTCCGACGAATTTTCATTGGTGCAGCAGCCAGACCAGGGACTTCGCGGCATGGTCCGGCCAACGCCAACTTAAGCGCCCGCCAACACCCGCGCTCTCAACATCTGCGGCCGCCCCCTCCCGCGCCCTTCGATCGGCGGGCCACGTGGTCCAGATAGGGTCGCATGGAGCTCGGGTCGCAGTCTCGGCCGTGTGAAGACGCGAAGCGCAGTAAGCCCCGGCTGTGGCATGGAAACATTTATTGTTCGTGAGGAAAGTTGATATTGCGCACCTCGGTCGATGCTGGCCACGAATTTCGGCGCGAGAGGAATGTTCAACCACACGCAGGGGCGGATCAGTGAATACCATGGGCAACCAATTTTTAAGCGATCTAATTGCTTGTCACCATACGCCTGTCGTGATGACGCAACCAGTGCAGTCCTGGAATGACGCGGCCTTGAAACGAGGTCCTCATACGATTGTGTATACGGTTTGTCGGGACTGTACAGGGAAATACTTGTTTGAAGCGTACAAAATGCCAGACTAACACAGACAGCGTTAAGCAGTGCCTCCTGTTTCTACTTTCTACCTCTTTGCCATCATGCCAATCATGTACGTGGGCCTGGATGAGCATCTTGGCTAAACCTTGAACGCGGGGATTGGCAGCGAACAAAACGAAACTGTAGACGCCCCCTGACGACGCCCTCGCGTAACACTCCTGACCTCGGGTGGTGCTAATTACCCGCAGGTTCCCGTCCCAAGCTGCGCACCACGGGCTGGGATTCTACACTCTGGACTGGACAGAATGCGACTCCAGTTCGCTGAAACTTTCCGAAGTAGTTGCTTCCACTGTCGTTCACAGAGCCAGGCAATTTCAAGGGAAAGCTGACAACCGCGGATGTTGCCAGGGTAACTATGCGAGCAATCTAAAACACGTCTGCTGAAGAACATGGCGAAATTTCCGGTTCCCTATACCGACAATTTCACACTTCGAAAGAGCCTGCGGCGCGATTTCTCGACAAACGCCAGTTCTGATGTAACGCGTCTGAACGCCGGCAGCAGGCCGCATCACACAGCCGAGCGGGCCACCTCACTGCAGGCGGACCCCGTGAGCGTGCGCATCGTGTTGTGCATCAGGCCCCACACATCCATAGCACGTCCGCTCAATTGAGCTATTCGCGAAGCAAACGTTTTTGCGAGCACTTACAACGCAAGCTCAATACCACGTGAGCTCTTCGATGCGAACATTATTCACGTAGATAAGACAGCAGTAATTAGCTTTATTCGTCGGACAAAAGCCAGAAGAATGAAGATATAGATGAGTTGATATTTTGGCAACATGCCTCTATCGAAAACAAAGAATGAATTCACAATTGCCTGCTGGTGATTTTACTCCACTTTTCTTCTTTTTTTTAACAGCGAGCCACAGTTTTTACAGAACACCAGCATTCAGGGGATTAAACAAGAAGCAATTGCCAGCCATTACCACGATACAGTGCATATGTAAGAATGATAATACGCGAAAATGCATGTGCACGCAAAAGCGTGCAAGCAAACAGGCACCACGCATCATGCTTCATTCAAACATGCAAGCAAATTGCAGTAAATGAGCATCATGCATCACGCATCATTATATATGCGTGATTTCAATTGAACAGGCACCGCAGGTCACGCGTCAGGCATCTCTTACACATGTTAACGATTGTAAGCCAGCACACATCTCACGTTCGCATAATCGGCCATGATAACCTGAAAAACCGAGTAGGATCATCGGCAGGCAATTTTGAATTCACTTCTGCTCTTGTTTCGATGCAGGCATATCACTACAATATTAACCCATCTATATCTCCATTCTCCTGAGTATTTCTTCTGTGTTGTCTACGCAAGCCCAATACCGTTGTCTGTATGCCCAATGACAAAAGCACCGTCCAGCTGCTCGCGACCGAACTGTTCGGAGGCGAGCCAGATCGCGACGCAGCTATAACACGGGCAAAAGCCGCGCGTCGGACCACGACGGAGCAGCGTATACACCGAGTACTTTCAAATAAAACCATATGGTCGTTATTTGTCTATATTTCGACTACACGTTTGCGTAGGAAACCAAATCTACCTAATTTGCGTTAACAAGCGTCATTTACAAAACACATACATCAAAACAGGAAGGAAAACTTCACAATCGCTCACAAAGCAATCGTTGGAGATCTACACCTGGAATCCGTGTTACAATTACACATCCACCAATTTTCACCCTGTCCATATGCGAGCTTCCCGCGGTGTCGTTAGAAGAGTTACTGGTGAGACCGACGGTGTGCCTAGCTTGGACACAAAGAACAAGCATATCCATTAGGGTCAGGCATGCCGGTAACTTCGTATCAAAATGGCAAGGAATGGTTGAAACACACTATCACTCGATTTTAATGGCAGTGCCTTCATCACGAATGACAAAAGTACCCGTTCAGCCACGCGCGGTACCGTTATAAAACAGCGGCCGGCTCCCACCACGTCGGCATGTCCCTGATGAGCGGTTAGACCCCGGCACCGTCATCACCCGCCAGTCCGCGGCCGCCGGCTAGATAGCCAGCGCCGAAGTCAACCGGCTCAGGTCGGCCACTAACTTCTGGTTGTCGCCACCGCCGAGAGATGGCGCTGGGCCCACCGCCACCGTCTTAGCCTGAGCGACGGTGCGCGCGTCCTCGACCGCCTGCTGCGTCTGACGGTAGAGCCCGTCCGACTGGGCGAGCAGCTGGCCGAGGCGGCCCTGTGGCGGCGGCGGCGTGGCGGCCGCCTCCAGGCGCGGCCGCAGCGCGCCCAGCCGCCGGCGCGTCTCCGCCAGCAGGCAGCAGGTGCGCTCGCACAGCTCGCGCAGTGCCGCCAGCTGGCGGTCGTCGGCGCGCGGCCGGCCACCCTGTAGCCGGCTGAGCCGCTCGTCCAGCTCGGCCAGCTGACATCCGGCCTGCGCGGCCAGGCGGGCCAGCCGGGCCGGGTCGGCCGGCTCCGGCTCGCCGCCCAGCTCCTGCCGAATGTCGGCCGGGATAAGGTCGGGACGCGAGCGTAGCGCGTCCTGCACCTGCTCCGAGCGGCACAGCTCGCTCAGCAGCGCCTGGTCGTCAGCCGGCAGCGCGACGGGGTGCAGCCGCTCCTGACGCAGCACGGCCGCCACGTTGAGCAGCGGCGCCCAGAAGGCGGCGCCTCGGCCGGCCGTCTGCGCCTCAGCCAGCAGCGCCGTGTCGGCGCGGCAGAAGCCTAGGCCGGCCAGTGCACTGCGCACGGCCGCCGCGTCGGCCGGGTCCGGCAGCCGCTCGTCGAGCGCCGGCTCGATCTGCAAGCAACACCAGTGCAGCAGCGCCGTGCGATGGGGGCTAGGCTGCAGCAGAACCTCGCGCAGCCAGCCGGTCGAGGCGTCCTCCACAAGCGGACAGTGCAGCGAGCGCAGCGTGGCGCACACCTGCGCCAGTGGGTCGTCCATGCCTGTCGGTCAGGGCCAGCCAAGCGGCCGTCAGTGGCGGCGGCGGTGCAGACGCGCACTAAGCCTGACATGATGGCCAGTCACTGGTGCAAGCAGCCTTTGACTCATGAGGAATGCCTGAACATTAATGTCAAGGGAAGTGTGATGCTGGACACATCAAAGTCAGGGGTAGATGACTGCTGGGTGGACAGGTATGCTAATTTCATATGAAGCTGTGAAAGTATGGCCAACAGAGTAAGACAGACTCTATGAGTACCTGACCCAGCATTAAGACAAGAATTACATCAGCAGTGAACTGTCCCCAGACCCCAGCCAGACCACTTTGGGCCAAAGAGGATTGTACATCATCATCAGTATCAGGATAGAAATCATGCTTGCTGTGCATAATGCCTACCTGCTGCCAGCTCTCAGACACAATCATTCAGTGCTAATTATAAAAAAGTGGTACACTTGGCATGTTGATGGTGGCAATGGACCATGAACAGCATGCACAGCACACAACTGATGGAGCACAGATGTGCAAGAGTCCCAGTGATGAATAACACCCGACAACTTGTGCTTAAATCATAGCACATGAAAGTGCGTGATTAAAATTTGCCCTTAAGACATTAATATACCAGCCTGCCCTTTCCTGCTGCCCAGCTCTCAGTCCACAGGTAAACAGAAATGTGCACACTCATTCACTGCACACATCAACACTGGTCCATGTATGCACAGAAACAGGATCTTGAATATGCTTCCATGCAACGTCAGGGCATTATCAAAGTGATCCTCACCACAAAGATAGCTTTTACTGTAACTGAGCCTTACCAAAGCTGAACCAATATGGTATCTGATGAACAAACAGTGCATTTGGGCTGGCTTTTCCTGACATTATTGTATGCCCAAATTTGGACCCAACAGAAATATTTTGCTTATAGGGGCAATTCTGACAGAACAAGTTAATCTCTACATGTGCTTGTTTGTGTGACTGATGTTGAACATGCATAGTTGTAGAATAGGGGTAGGCTGTCATACATTTTTGAATAATTCACATAAGCATAACATAGTATAACACAGAGTTATACTCTCTAACTGTCTCAGTACAAATTATGTCAAAGGAGCATTAACTTACATACCAGTCAATTCCCCTGCACAAACACTATCATCACCCACCACCATCACTTCCAAAACATATCCAACACATTTGGCAGTACATTTGCATTAAGTCTACAGCAAACATACAATAAACCACGCATATACATGCTGTGATTCAGCCCATTAGAATAGTCACATAGGGAAGGGCTGGTGTAGACAAAGGATTCAGAATTGCTACACTAATTAGAGCAGAATGATCCGATGGGTGCCCTAGCAACATGCATTTTTATACTGTAGGTTACACTGATATGTATGATGACCGGCACAAGAATCAGCTTGTAATTGCTACCAATTATCCCACCACTGCGCAGTAAAAATTCTCTTTTAAGAGTGCACAACAATAATGAGGCATATATCCTATGTAAGGTGTTTCAGCCGATCCATGAATCAATTAAATTACCAAGGAATATCGCCTGTTCATAACGTGTAAGCAATATGACTGAAAGAAACTAGAATTTACGGACATGGATATGCAAAATGCATTATTATCAGATTCCAGTGAATGATTGCCAATAGACAAGTGAGGGCATTCAGTTGTGATGTAAGGAAGCTCAGAAACTTAGCATCATGACCCAATATTAATTAGACCAAAATGCAGTTGAACCCACAATACAATATAATACAACTCTGGTAGAAAAATGTAGAAAGGCCAGACCACACTACCAAACAGAACAGCATAAACTGATAAGACACTTTTTATAAAACCATATGCACCATTCAGACCTAACCTTTTACATGCATAGAAGCCAAACAAATCAACTTGATCATAATTGGGTTTAAGGGTGCTTAAACTGCAACAGCCATTTTGCACTTGAAAACAAGTCCACTCAGTATTGTAAAATTCCAATATGCACTATAATGTGCACTATAATAAAATTAACATACCAACATGCACTATAATATGCATTCACACTTTTTTAGTATGTGCAAAGCCTAGTTGCAGACCAAAATGCAAACACATGCCTATGCATGTGTTTGCTCATGACACACGCTCCTTAGTGCCTGTATAAATATTGCAAAGGACAATATATAAATCTGCATCAACTTAAGCAAGGGCCTTAGATGGACATAAGCTGATAATAGCATAACCATAAAAATAATGCTGCGCATCATAATAAACTGCCTGAATCATGTGACCTCTTTAAATCAGTAAATATAAAATAAAAATTAAACACACAAGTGATAATCAGAGCATAACAAAAGTGGATCATCTTACCACTCAATAGGACATAAGATATGACAATATGACAATCATACACAGGGATGGTGTTCATGTTTCATGAGGGGCAAAAGATGGTAGTGATCTTTGATTTAATGGATCAGCAGAGCAGTCAGGATATTTAGTCATGGCCAATCAATGGATATATTTTGCCTTTATCTCATTCATTGGTGAATGCTTCCAACACAAATAAGAACATTACTCAGAATTACCAACGAAAAGTTGGTTACATCACAAATGTGGCAAAATAAATGTGGAAAAATAGAACGAAATAAATGGTTACATCACAAATGTGGAAGACTGATGCTTCCGATTGGCATATTAGTCCCATTCTGACTTGATCCCATATTCCATGGGATCAAGTCAGACTCTTAGAAATGTTCCCAAAAAGTCGCGAAATATGCAGAATGCCGACCTCGTACATGGATACCTATTTGGGTAACTGAACAAGTCGGCAAAGCAATAACACTGTGTGGCTAGACACTGACCACTAAAAGTATGTGTACCGCTTAGGAACACTCCTAACCTGCAGTTTCTCCAACCGAGAGGCCGGCACCCACGCACAGAGCACGCACCACAACCCGCCAGGAACGCCACGCCCAAAACGCCGGTCCCCGACCCCGAATACGCGCCTCCCACTCCCTGCAATACCCGTTTCAAAGTTTGTTGCAAGCAAGGCGATATAAAGTGTCGCAAGTGCTGGGCGTTCGAATGGTGCTCACACTATGCATCCCCGTTGGTGCGCTGCCGAATTGGCGCCGTGCAGTGGCCGATGCCCAACGTAAGTCAGAGATGATTGGTCGTTAGCCGCTACATACCAAGCACTTTGCGTAGCTTTGGCAGTAAAACAGCCTCTAGTAGGTATCTTAAGCGCGCCAATGGTTTAATATTGTTTATACTAATGACGCCATCGAAGATGCGTTTGGATAATCAAAGACGAGAAGCTCGAAGGTCTGAGGATGCGACTGGAATATAAATCCAATTCGGATCGTTTAACACTGGTCATATGGGCTAATGTGTTTGATGACAAGGTATAGGATATAACAGTAGTTTAGCTTTATATCACTTTTTGGAACAATAGCGCCATAGTCGTCTTTGTGTAAAATTGTTATAGAACACGCCTTAATGGACGAGGCGTATCTTATAAGTTAATGCATGCGCTCAGACCAATGGTGAACATGCACTAGGTGGCTTCTAATTCAACCCTATCGTTGTTCAGCCTGACTCAAAGTAGTGGAACTCTCGTGACAATACATAGCTACGTAGTTTTATACATTGCCGGCAGTCTTCGTGTTGCGGGTACTCGGCGCTTATGGCAGGGTGAAATAAGAATCTAGTCCTGAAGTATGGTGCCGATGTTCTCACCTTGTGTGTCCAGGATTGTGGGAGGATATTGCAGGAATGGTAAGAATGGTGCAGGGGTATTTCAGTTGGGGGGGGGGGGGGTCATCAATTCTTGATATCTTCAGTTTTTCAAAACTTTGAGAAAATGTTACACATAGCCTAAACTAACACTATTTTGGTGAATGGAAATAATAGGTCTTGGTTTTGTCTTGAAGAGTAGTATCAGCCATAATGCTTTTTGTGTATTTTGTTTGCTAAATGGAGAAGTGTGCTGCCTATAGCAGTCTTTTCCACTTTTAATGATGCTATTAGTTGTAAGAGCTTGTTTTGTTGCATCGGGTGCTTCTTTAATATCTTCAAATGTGAAACATTTCCTGTGACAATGAATCTAAGTATGTCTGTGTCTATATAAAATTGCATTGTACATTTAAAACTGCCCTTGTTTGTGGAACTTTCACAAAAATGGAGCATGTGAAAAGTGGAGATGAAAATAGCCAAATAATGTGAGATTAAATGTGAATTTTATAGGTCATCATTACATCAGTGTGAACATGATGTTCAGAAAATTACTGAATGGAATACCACAAAGTCATTAGGACATGCCTACAGCAATACCCATGTCATTTTATGTTTAAGTGACGGTAAAACCTCAGTATATTGTATTGCAATCTAGCAGAGGGATCACATATGTGAATTGTGATCAAGTGAATTGTATTCAAGCTCATTCATAACATAGCATCCATGTATGTTTGAAGATGTGTTGAATCAGCTGATATAATTAGCAGTGTGTTCAAATGGGCCTAGATTTAGTTTTTTTTTTAGCTCTAATACAATACTTTTATAATATTATGTAACAAAATTATTATGTTTGTCATGCAATCATGGAGCAAGGTCCTTAAACATTTTGGGTGTTTAAAAGTGTGGTCATAAATACATTTTAAGGCATCCAACCTGTACAAATGTTTCTGCTGCACACTTTTCAAGTTGTGTGTATGCTCACCAGCCTCTGGTTCCAGTTGCCCTCCGGCATTTGTCTTCACACGCAGCATCCACCACCAAGAATGAGGTGCCTGTTCCAGCACAAGAGTCTCAAGAGGAGGCATTGGCAACCAAAGAGAAGGAGACTTTCTCCCTCCCTGACTACAGGCATGTCATGGAAGGCCAGACCCTGTCATACCACTAGATATGGATCTGCCTGTTGGAACATAGTTATAGTCAAATTTTGATGGCATTTGCCTTGTTATCACCAGCATGCCAGAATGCTATTATATTATGGTCCATAAAAGCATGTGCCAACCATGGACTCATTCAGTTTTGTGACACTGATGTATACCAAGAGCAATGTTATTGAGTTACCCCCAAGACCACAGGCCAGTATTATGACAGGTATCATGGCATGTCAGCTTGATGTACCCTGGTACTTGATGTGATCAAGTATGTGCCACATATGTCTACAAGCAACATTTACCCACATCATTGATCATGGACCTTTGTTATTATGATTATGATTATGATCATTATTGTTATTGCAGACCTTGGCAAAATCCAGCAAGTGGCTATTCTAATGCCGTGTCAGTATCTACCACATAGATCAACACAGAACACGCAACACATGCAAATGAGATGCAATGCCAGCGATACGCATACAATGTTATAAAACATGAG
Source organism: Pollicipes pollicipes (assembly GCF_011947565.3). Classification (NCBI taxonomy): domain Eukaryota; kingdom Metazoa; phylum Arthropoda; class Thecostraca; order Pollicipedomorpha; family Pollicipedidae; genus Pollicipes; species Pollicipes pollicipes. Next base: position 31,179,907 of record NW_023596576.1, read on the forward strand.
CAACTTATGATACAATCAGCACCTGCACGTCATGGCCAGTTGGTCAGTTATGGCCAAGCCTCTGTTGTGACAGTACCATGATGCACCAGGTTCATCTATCCTGAGTTTCTGCCGAACCCGGACCTGACCCTACGCCACCGGCTGGCCGAACGCCTGGAGCGCGTTGACATGCTGCGCCGTCGCTCGCGTATGGAGATTCCCGAGTTCTATGTCGGTGAGTCCGCCAGCGGCCGAGCGGAGCCTCGGCAGTGATCTGCCAGCCAGGGCAGGCAAGGGCCCCCAAGGCGTCAAAGGTGGAGCCTTCACAGTGTGGGACGTGACGTTTGACAGCGGATAAATATTTTTAAAGTATCCCCCCAACGTTCTTTATTAGATCGCCGCTTGTAGGCCTGCGCCGTCCTGATCTGACATCAAGCTGCTCAGAGCGATTCACATAGCTTCGCTGATGTGTGCCTGTCCACTTGCCACGTGACGGAGGCGACCTTCGCGATAAGCAGCGAACGTCAGGCCTGGTGCCGGCGCCGGGGTCCGCCGCCCTGACAGCGGCAGGATCGCGCCGCACCGCGCCGCTGCTTTGGTGGAGCAGCGGTAGGCGCGACCGCTCGGCCCGGTTCTCCCGCGCGTCGTCGTGCTTCCGCGGGGCGGCGCGGCGCCTGACCGGGTGTGCCCGCGCCCCCAGGCAGTGTGCTGGCCGTCACCGTGTCGGACCAGCAGGCGCCCGGGAAGTTGAGCCGCTTCGTGGGCATCTGCATCCTGCGAGAGGGGCACGGCCTGCGCGCCACCATGACGCTGCGCAATGCTATCGACCAGCAGGGTGAGCTGGAGCCGGCGCCGGGCGGCCGGGCGCAACGGCGCCGGAGAGAAGGCTGCCCTGCTGGCAGAGGCGGCAGGCCGGGTAAACAGTGCTTCGCGTAGATGCCACAGTCAGCGCAGAGTCATGGTGCTGATGCTAATGCCGCCAGTGTCCTGCGTGGGTAGGCACTCTGTCGATGCGCGGAGGCGAACGCGCTCGGCCGGAATGCGGTCCAGCCGTGGCCGGTCGGTGACTGGGTGCCTCGAGGGGTGGCGACCGAGTCTGGAGTGTCCCGTCTGACGGCCTATTCCCTCCACCCTTCCCCCCCCCCTCCCCGGCAGGCGTCGAGATATGTTACCCACTCTACAATCCGACCGTGCAGAAGGTGCAGGTGCTGCGGCTGGAGAAACGCCTCGACGACGACCTCCGCTACCTACGCGACTGTCCGCTCGAGTACAGCACGTTCGCATTCGACATGGAGCCGGAGCTGGTGTCCGAGAGCGGCGAGATCCCCGTCAACACAGTCCAGGTGGGTGGCCGGACCGGGCCTGGCCAGGCCGCCGCCGCACCCGCTCGTCGGCAGCGCTCGAACTGGACGGTTGCGGGGCTGTTCTCCAGGAGCAATCAGCGTCTGGGTTGGTGAAGAGCTTATACCTACTGAAATATCGTTTTTAGCGTAAATATTTTAGGTTTGTGTGACACTGCCCCGATTCATTAGGCGTTTGTATTGCTGTTTGTAGTGCCGTTTCTATTGCCGCCGTAATTCCGCTTTGTGATTTCAAAAAATGTATTCCGCCGTAATTCCAAGTTTTGGTACCAATACGGATGAGAACAGTTTCTTTTATATCTGATTAGGGTGAACCCGCTACTTTTGGAGTAAAGGTCTTGGTGACTGGAAAAGGTTTTTAACAGAGTGGCTAGTGCTTGAACACAAAATTGTAGAATTGGCATTCATTGTCATGTGTTCGTGATTTGTTTTAGCACGAGAAACTGCTTTTGGGAAACAGAAGGGGCTGCTCGTGTTATACAGTATGCACTTGAAAACCTTCGGTGGCATAATTTTTCAGCGAGCGTTTGCCTTTATGTGCGGAGAATGTTCGGTCTCGTGGCAAGATTTGCTTGGAAGATTCGCATCTGATACAAGTGCATACAAGTTCGGGTCTGGTGTGTTATTTTTGCAGACGTTGTGCCTGTGTCATGATATGGCATGCGACCGTCTCCATAGCGTTTCCCGGCACCGCCGGGATGCTCGTTGATCGATCGCCGTATAGAAACGCTCGAGTGGTTAGCTGATCACTCCTTGAGTAAAGTGTGGCCGGTAAGAACTCGGCAGGGACGTAGTGCAGCCCGGGTCCTCTCATGATGACGCCAGCGTCGCCAGGCGCCAGCTCTGACGCCCGCACGGCCGGTGTCGGCAGGTGCCGCTGCGGCCGCGGCCCTGGACCTGGCGCTGGGAGCGGGCCGGCATGAAGGGGCTGATCGTGCCTCAGCTGCGCGAGGACTTCTACCAACGCGCCAAGAAGGTGTCCGAGCCCTGGGTCAAGTACGACCTGATGCGCGAGTACCGCCAGTCCGTGCCCGAGGAAGACCAGCAGCGCATCTTCGCAGACGTGCACGAGCATGTGCAGTCGCAGGAGACGGACCAGCGCCGCGTGCGCCGCCGCCGCGAGTTCGTGGCGCCTAAGAAGGCGTCGTGAGGGCGGCGATGCGTGGGTGGCGGTCGCGGTGAGCTGAATAGATGGCGTTGTGGAAGGTCGGTGTGTTGTCGGCTGTAGGCGGCGGCCGGGCGCCGGTGCGCATCGAACCTCGCCGCTGGATCGTCAGCGGGCTGCGACGGCCTGGTCGGCAGTCAATGTCAGACGACGGATAATCGGTGAATAGAGGTTTTCCATCGTGTCGCGTGCGTCGCGTGCTTTTCTATAGAGTAAATCTAAATACAGTGGCTCCACCGAAGGGCCGTTGCAGGTCTGAGAACATCGTGTACGTAATTCAGTCCACGTGGCTGGCCAGGACCCAACGTGAAAGGGCGAGGTTCTCTTAAGCGACTAGTAAGGTTCAGACAGTCGTCTGATCGTGGGATGTACAAGCGATAGCTCGGTGGGGTATGTGTCACGTACATGCTTTCTCCGGGTAATGCTGGGCATCACAAAGTAGTGATCTTCGCGAGTATGACGGGCCATTCACACTCACGCTTAACCTCTTAGTTTAACGTCTTCTCATTCAAAGCAAGTGTCGCAAACTATGTCGCTTATACCATTAACGAAGCAAGTCATGCGTGGAGATCTGGATGGTTGCTCTGTATTTAAGTAGGGAAGTGGTGAGCACTACAAATTCGTCCGACGTAAGAATGGAGCGGCCCATGGCAGACGAGACGATGTCCCTGGCATGGCGCGACGCCGAACCCGCAAGCCCTTCATTACCCGTCCAGGAGCAGGCCATGAGGACCACGAGCCGCGATCAGTTAAAGTGGGCTGCATCCGGTGAGAAAAAAATGGGGGGGGTAGGTTGTCGGGGCTTTGGTTCAGCCCCCCCCCCCCCCAATAATTTGCAGAAATTGACACCCCTACAGGAACTTCATCTAAACTGAGTCAGTTTCGTCGCCTGTTGCTTTTATGCAAGATGCAATTTGAGAATCTCGTGATTGCCATTTGGCGTCGTTGAAAAATCCGAATGATGAGCGTAACAACATTCCTGAAAAAAATGAGAAGCTAACACTCCTAGTGACGCGGGCGGCTAAACAAAATCGAGTGGAACAAAACGGCGGCGACGATATAACTCGGAAAGTCTCCACGTAACATCTGCAAGCAAAAACTTTAGGCTTGAGAGATTTGAGACTTTTGAAACTGACTTAGGGCTACCAAATTTGGAACTGCAGGAGAGAATCAAGTGTGGGACATCCAATGGTAAAGGTTTGGCAGTGATCATTTTGATGAGTTCTGAGCTAAAATTGCCTGCAGGCGAGAACTCTGGACTTTGTCAAATTTGACCTTTGACCCGATTAAGGTCACCAAATTTGGAATCGCAAGAGGGAATCAGGCATGGGTAATCCAATGGTGAAGATTTCACAGCGATCGGTGCAGTAAGATATGAGATCTGAATTGCCTGCACTTGCATGTACATTTTTTCCTTCGCGTTTTCGAAGTGATTTACTCCAGGCTAGGTCTTAATATAGCCTTCCCATGGCTCACCTCATTGAACAAAATCGATTGGTGGAGGTGCCAAGGCGAACAGACGAGCTGTTTCGGAGAACTTGCGTATCTGCGTCATATGCCGGCTTTTTTAGACCTTACCGGTATCCGTGCCGCGTAGAGATTAGTGCTGTGCGCCACTTTACCCGCATTCCAAGCCATAGGCATTGGGGTCTTTCAGTGGGGCAGGCACGGAGCCATGGATAAATAAAGGACGGTTGACAGGTGAATGTCGCCATAGTCATAGTTACATTTTGAAGGTGAGATGCTAAGATGTCTAATATATTTATGTTGTCTCATTATTTATGGCGTCTGATGGCTTAAAAACGTCAGATGAACAAGTCGATGCGGTAAGATCAGTTATCAATGTGGACCATTTCTGATTTTGTGAAACTACGCCTCTTGTTCATAAAAACCTTGAAAATTTGGAGCTGGACTTAACATATTTTAAAAACGTATTTTTGTCTATGCAACCATCAGGATGGAGGATGACTGCATTATGCCATGTACTAGATATGCTTTGTACTGTTCCAAAATTTTTGGGATTGTGTGCACCAGACTTTTTTACATTAATGGTCCTGGAAGGTAAGAATTGTAAATATGCTGGAAAAGTCACTTGGGATCTCAGCTCAACTGAACCCACACCTAAAATCCAGTCCCCACAACTGACAAGGCTGCACAATCATGCATTTATGCAAATTAAAGCAATTCTGATGACTCATTGGGCTGATTTGGAAGATATTCATGGATTCTTCTCACTGAATGGCTCTAGACATTTCTTTGGTCACTAGCAAATAATCCAGGCATGCCCATCACCCATACAGCTCCATTAAAACAGCAGAAGGCTGAAGGTACATAACTCCTCACATGCATTTAGAGGTCTCATTGTCTGAAACTTGGGTGTTTTTTGTGCTTTTAGCCCCGAGACCATTTTTATCCAGAAACATACATTGGATAGAACACAGAAATTGCTCTCTGTGAGTGATGTGAGATGAAGGCAAGCTGTTCCCAAAACTTTCACAGCATAACTGGCAACACTCATGTAACTCAACAAGGGATACTGCTTGCAGGTTGCAGCAAAATCTTTCAAACATATCATACACAACATTTCCTTTGAATGCACCCAGTGCCCATGTCTGTTGCTGCTCACCAGTAGATGTTTAAGCCACCTACCATCCACTGACGACACTGACACCCTCAGATGCGGGGCCCCGAGCCTGCACTCAAAACAACAGCGTCTCATGACTGGCCAGGGAGAGACAAGAGAACACAGAACATCTTGTATATGTCACGATTCAACATTTCTGGATTGCACGTGAAAATCATTGGAACAATAAATTGGAGATGAAAGTACATGATGTCACACTGATATATACCCCTAAATATAGGGTGAATTTATCATAGATCGGTGAAAATTATTTTTAATCTTTGTTAAATGGTATCCTTATGAAATTTGCATTTGAAGCTATCAAGAATGGGGAATGTATAGAGGGTATAATGGTGATGTCAAGCACCATCCCAAACACTCGCTGTGGCACGCGGAAATCCACAGCTCCGCGAGTCTCCAGTTCTTTGGGAGAGTTTAACATTGGAGAGAAGGCATATTCTTCACGAATTCGGAGCCTAGTACGTTAGGAAATATGCATAAAAGGAGCATTACATAAAGCACAACATTTTTCTATTGATTTACAGAGCGTCACCACATAACTGTGATCTGGGTATAAAGCTAGGATGGGGTTTCTTGTTCTTTGTTCAGCGGAATGTTTGGTTTTGTGTTCATAAAGTTATTGAAGTTTTTTGGGATCCACCTTTTATTTGAGCTGGGGTTTGCTAACAAAATTCTCCTACAAAATCTTTAAGATCCCAAAAAGCAATATCAAAACTGATGAATAACTGACAGCGGCCCTGTCGTGGAAGACTGCTATTTCGTGCGCTTCAGTTACATAGCCCTCTGGCTTTTTTCGAGTAGACGCGTATGTAGGCTTGGTGGGCGGTGTAAGCGCGATTGGTTGGTAGCGTAGATAAAGTCAATGGATAAGTTCAGCTCAGTGTCATACATGGAGAAACACATTGTATCGGACTTAACATAGGTGAGCAGATGTAGCGATGCTAACTTTGCATGGCTGGGCTGCTCTGTGAGAAGGAAATCATTCCTCCGCCCCTGCTTCATTGACCTCCGAGCCCCGATCACGCAGCCGCCTGACGTCCCAGATGGTGTAGTTTTGTACATAACTTTGTGGAGTGGATGAGTGGAGAAATCTCTGATCCCAAATAAATGATGCAAACCATGTTCTCCCTGATTTGGACCCAAATTCTTCGCAAAGTTGGGGGAGGGCTAGTATCCCGTCCAACCAAATAGTAAACTATGCCCTTGGTCCCATATTAAGTATATATAGACCAGCAAAAGCCTAGGCAGGTATCACATTGCCCCAGAAAGTGAGAAAGATTGTACATTGGCTATAATGTAGCTGCATTAAGTAATATACCTCAGATGCTCCTATTTATATGTTACATATTTTTTATATTAGTTATAGATGCTCCTAGTTATATGTTACATGTTTTTCATATTTGTTATAGATGCTCCTATTTATATGGTTTGCACAACATTTTAACCTTACATTTGTCATAATGTGTTCTAGAGAATAATTCAACAGGTGCACAATATTTTAAGCATTGGTTTCTATCAGCTGTACCTGGGACTTTTACCTTTACAGTGTGATTGTCAATATCAACAACTTTCTATCAAGCCCACAGCCTCAAAAAATACATTAGGTGTGAGCATAGGCTTAGGTTGGAAGCACTTGCTTAGAAAGCTAGATAATTTAGGGTCTGCAAGCAGCCAATATCTAATGACCTTTGGCTTCACTGAAGCCAGCTAGAACATGGGGTTAACTGTCATTTGCTGCCAAAGGATGTCATTCAGTACCAGCTGTGAGTGCAGTACAAATTCTGCTAGCTTATTTTGTTCTTGCTACAAGCTGTGTTTTTTTTTTAATTTCATAATTTTTGTTGTCTTTCCCAAGACTCAAAACCAAATTTCAGGTACTGCAGGCCATTGATGAACAATTCAACATCACTAGTTCAGGGACAGAGCACAAGGCATTCTGCTGGCATGTGGTGTCTCCTTCCTTCCAGTCATGCAGGACTTTGACCAAAATGCCAGGGTAGGCTGTTTTGGGAGATGCCTGCTGCTGCTCTGGTTTGCTGAATGGCTATTGATTTCACAGGGTCAGCAGCATCAAACACTTCATTTCATCCTCACATTGGCTTCTGGTGCCATACCTCAGTTGGTACAAGTGCTGGACACCTGACCACCTCGTGCAGCGCTAGACACCTGACCACCATGTGGCAAAATGTGGGTGTGCGTGCACTAGAACAGCGCTGATGCATTGCGTGGATTCGCCAAATGATAATGGGCTTAGAGGTCCGTCTGGCCCGAGGAGGCAGTGTCGTCTCACTGCATGGCACCTTACAGTATTGTATAAAACAAATTCTTAGTAAATTCGATTGATGTCGGGGATCTTCATATTTTCATTTTTGCCGTTCGTACGTACGTCCGTTCCATCTCATTTACAAAGTTTTTGTTTCATTATGAATACGCAGGGCTTCGCACCAAAGTGGTGTGTTGGAGCTATTCAAGTAGGCTCACACACTTGAAAGAAGGGAAGTTTGGGAGAAAACCGATGAGTTGATGCCATTGGTTTCGTGTCAGGTGTTAAGCTTATTTTGTGTGGAACTAAATATACCTTTTGATAGACCCATTCATTTGTAACAGCCAAATGAAATGGAATGTGATGCGATGAGGGTACCAAGAGCTGGTGCGCATAGTGTTTATACACTATATTTCAGTATGTATTGTTTCCTACAGCTGTTTTTTATGCCTAATTCGATCAGAATGTGCAAGATGTACTCGAAGGTACTCGCATGCATGTACACGGGAGGCTATTTAGCACATTAAGATGAGGTTTTTTGGCATTTTAGGTTGCTCATTTTTGTGAGCTTTAATTTTGCATGCTGTAAGTTATATTTGTGACCTCTCATCAGTTTTGAACCTCGTCTCGGTAAATATTGGCCCTGACCGTTTTCGTAGTCTTTTAAGGTGTGCTTATTTATCATTGCATGCTAACACGAACAAACTGGAGAAACGGGCAGCCATCCGTTTGAAGGGAATGTTTTGCATTCGAAAAAAGAATAAAACAACTATCAGATATGATGAAATATGCTTACTTAAAGCTATTGGTGTGCAGTTGCTGGGAAAAACTGCTCTATACAACACTGTTTCGGTATTTAGTCAATATGTTCTTCAATGCGTCATTATTAAAAGGCAATTAAGGTGACCTTACAATAATTATGTACGTGATGTTCGTAAGGTAAGCTGTATTTGTACGCAAGTTGTTAAGTGCGCTTGCGAGGAACATTATTTACATAGATATGACAGAAGTAATAGCCTTATTAATTAGGGGAAAACCAGGGGAATGGAGATGTAGATGGAATCATGTTTCGGCAACATGTATTTTTTAGGAATTGTCGGTCACGGACCTTGCTGTCAAAGTAAAAATTCAAATATTTGAATTTTGGATTCCGTGAGCAAGGTCTGTGACCGAAAATTGACAACAAAAAAACTGTGACCAAAACATGATGTAATCCATCTATATCTCCATTCTCCTGGTTTCCTCAAGGGCATTAGGCTATGTATGCTGTCCTATCTAAGCTGTATTTCCGATGAGTTTTCGGTCACAGACCTTGCTCACAGAGTCAAAAATTCAAATGTTCGATTTTTTTACTGCGAGCAAGATTCGTGACCGAAATTTTACTTAGCTTTACTTTTTACTTTTACTACAGCTTACTTAGCGAGCACCGTGCACATATTTATTGTGACGGGTCATCTTAATCCTATGTTAATGCTTGCCATGCCTCACGTTGTACAAGCACTGTGCCATCTTATAAGTATGTTCCTCAATACGTCATTGTTTGATTACGTCATGGAATGTTTGTATGACGTTGAGGTACTGACAAACCAGCCGTATGAAATTGCCGGGGGATTGTAGTACAAAAGACAGTAGTAATACCGTATGTCTGGGGGAAAAAAACCCAGAAGAATGGATATATGGATGCATTGGCATTTCAGCAACATGCCTTTATCGAAACGGATAGCAGAAGCGTTTGGTCGAAACGAATAGCAGAAGCACTTTTGAAGCACAACAGCAAGCAGAAGCACAGAAGCTATTCGTTTGATGAAGTCATGTTGCCGAAATACCAGGCGTCTACATCTATTCTCCTGTTTTTTGTTCTCTCCGAGGATTAAGATTTTACGACCATGTGCATAATGTCCATCGCCAATGCACTTAACGGCTTAAGTAATTTTGCTTGTAGTTCTTCAAACTCATCGAAGGATAGCATCACGGGCTGGGAGTGTTCGCTGAGCCAAATATCGTCATGTGCTCGCAGTTTTGGCCCTCTTTTGTGGTACTTTGCAAATTTATCCCTGAGGTTAAGACGTTTTTCTTGTATTCACGTACTTGGTTATGGCGTTATTCTTTAAGTTATTCGATTACAAGTTAATTTTCGTAATAGTTAACACGTGAATGAACCATGTCCAAATTATTTTATGGTGCTGCACAAAACGTGCTTGGTAATTGAAGCTTGCACAGCTTACTCAATATTGTGAGCCAATTAGCGTCCGCATTATTTGGAAATCACGCTCGCGGACGCCAGATTTGAACAGCTGGACGACAATATGGCCTTGAACGCTGCCTGGCCTGTGGGGTGACAGGATTTGAATGACGTTGCTATGACGCCATGCATGCATGAATGGGCTTGAAATAGTCTGCACATCTTCGTGGGTGTCTAGATCAGAAACTAGAAGGTTTAGGTCTTTAGAAGGAGAGGACTGTGAACTGCACCGAATGATCTTCAAAATGGCTATCTCAGTTCAAACCGCCACACAAATGTGGACCATGCGTTAATACATGATCGAATGAGCAATGTTGCTCGGCTACTGCACTACCTTTTCTCGACTACTGTACTTCTGACTACCGTCCACTACTGTAAGAACCAGACAACGGCAGATGTGACGGCAAGAGATATGTACGAGCCGCGTGAGTCGTGCTCTCAGCGACCCGGACGTTGCAGACATGGGTGTGGCGCGCCTGCTCTGGATCCGGCTGAAGGCGTCGCTGGCCTGCCTGTGGGCGCTGGTCGGTCGGGCCTTCTGCTGTCGCAAGTGGCGCCGCAAGCTCTCCAACGTCGGCCCGCCCATCTCGGTGGACGTGCAGTCGGTGCCGACCGACCATGGCGAGCAGGTGGGACATGCCATGGCGAACAGGCGGGACATGCCATGGCGAGCAGGTGGGACGTGCTGTGGCGAGCAGGTGGGACATCCCATGGCGAGCAGGTGGGACATGCTATGGCGAGCAGGTGTGACATGCTATGGCGAGCAGGTGGGACAGCCCTGGGGGCAAGCGGGACATGCCCAGGCGAGCAGGCGGGACATGTCATGGCGAGCAGGTGGGACATGCTATGGCGAGCAGGTGGGACATACCTGGGGGACAGGTGGGACATGCCCTGGTGCGCAGGCGGGACATGTCATGGCGAACAGGCGGGACGTGCCATGGCGAGCAGGTGGGACATGCCCTGGCGAGCAGATGGGACATGCCATGGCGAGCAGGTGGGACATTTCATGGTGAGGAGGTGGGACATAAAATGGCGTGGCACGAGCGGACGTGTCAGTTGCGTTTATTTTGGGGGCGTTATCGTAATATTTGTCTCTAATGTTGTCAGTCCAACTATGATCGTATTTTTGGAGTTGGGGACAGGGCATGGTAACGAACCTCAGTGGCACGCGCTGTTTGACGAGCAGGCTATCAGCCTGCCAGAAAGAACGATCCCATGCATGGCCAGGGATCCGCACTATAATCAAAGTACGCGCATACTGATATAAAAGTACGCAATAACAACTCGGTTTTGTTACTCAGACGCTGAAATCATTAAAGTGGTGCATGTCTGAACAATGCCTGTGCGAGAATCCGCGTGAACAGTTATTACAAAGCCGTTGCGGGCATGGGTCGAAGGTGACTAATTTGTTGCGAAATGTGTGTGAGGTGTTTTGCTTAAGCGGGTGAACGCCACGAACGAAATTGTAATATCGTGCTCGTTGTTGAGCGTACCGATACGGGGCAAACGTGGTTCGTCTTAGACAAAATATACTTGGTTGCTGCAAGATTTAAGTGCTGTGCGTATCAAAGGTTATACTGGGCAAGGTGGTCGAGAGCCAGCCGTACGTTTTCAAGTGCACTTCCCATATGATATGGAGGTGTTGCTTTGCTATCGTCATTTTGTCTTACTTGTGTTTGGCTTTCTACTAGCTTGCCCCTTGTCGGTAGCAGTCACGTGTGACTGCATGCTAATGTGAACTAGGAAGCTCGGCGGTTATTTTGCATTGTGCGCGGTCCTGGGCATAATATGCACTTTGAAACCGTGTTATAGATCAATACGAACTTAGTTGCTCGTCATTGCGAAGTACGATACGATGGCTAATTTTGAGGTGGAAGTGTAGACCAGACACCTGGTTTTTAAACGCACGCTGAACTCCCGCTATTTGGCGGCAAACTGTTGTAGCGCGAAGAAACAAAGCAACAGCGGGTGGCTGACCCTTGCTATTGGGCCCGTAGCTCACGAATTCCACACAAAAGTGCAGCGGTGGATATCCTGATAACCAAGCCCGAAGGTCGTTCAATGTCTCAAAGTCAAATGGTGACTTTCCAGGTAACGTCAAACCAAGTGTTTGGAAATAAAAGGTAAACAAAGCGTTATTTTTTTCAGCGCCGGGCTGATACTTGGAAGCACCGTGGGTACAAAACCGAGATCCGAATCAGGCCAATTTTGCTATCAAATCTGTTTAAGCCGATGTTTTGATAGTTACCTGCTTTGTTTGGCATAGAGCTTAGCATATGAGAAGTCAATAAGACGATTTGTGTTTTGTACCGGTGTGCTATTAAAACACTCAGCTATATCAAATGCGACGCCTGGAAATCATTTGTTTTTTTAGTGGTCTCATAGAGACCACGCGGAAGAACTAGTCAACACCCCTTTGTCATTTCCCGAGCCCTCGAGGTTTAGTGTGCATAGTGTGGCTGGCAAAACGTGTAGTTGTCTTGTTTCTGGGATGTGCTTGGGACCAAGACTATTATGAACAGCAGTTATTGCCTGATTTCGCGAATTGTGGGATGTTCCTAGTGTAGGCGCGTTTCTCGTATTGGCCCGCAAGAACATTGTGTTTCCCCGTCGGCGTTCGGCATCAAGTCGTGTAGAGCACGGTTTATATATACATATACATATATATATATATATATATATATATATATATATATATATATATATATATATGTGTGTGTGTGTGTGTGTGTGTGTGTGTGGCGTGCGTGCGTGCGTGCGTGCGTGCGTGCGTGCGTGCGTGCGTGCGTGCGTGCGTGTGTGTGTGTGTGTGTGTGTGCTTTCATGCAAGAGCTAGAGTTGATAGCTAAGCTTGTTGGGTCCAGCATATAAAGCCTGAAGAGAAATACACCTACATTTATGAACCGGCCAGAGGTGCTTTTCTATTCTGATCACGTTTGAAAGCCCCCGTCATCAAGTTAGAGCCGTTAAATTACATCGTCGTGCATGGAGCCAAATAAATCAAGCGGAATAAAGTGAAGTTTGCGAAGTGGGCACGGCGGTAGCCGTTTTGTAGCAATGGCTGGGATTTTGATCATGGAATAAGCATGTCCTAGAAAACATTTCAACACCGGGTAAATTTGGGTGATAGGTTTTTCAAGTTTCCAGATGGATTTTCAGCAGCCAGTTCAACGGTATTTCACTGCTAGGTTCTGCTTGACTCCAGCATTGGGGCCATAGTATTGTATGCGACCTCTGTGAACTCCAGGTGATACAAGTTTAACATCTGTAACGATTCGGAGTTGTGCCAGGAGTCACAGCTTGCAGAATTTCTCAGAGAAGCTTTACCTTGGATCGCCCACACCAAGCCCTGTGAATGCGTGCCATTCGCAACTGACATGGACTGTTCGTACGGCGCTCTGGTGTTCGACAACAGCTCTGAAAGTGACTCGCTCGTCGTCGACCACCTTTACGAGACGCTGTTCTCGCATAAGGCGCCGCGCAGGAAGTCAATACTATCAGGGCGGCCGTCAGGAGGCTCGGAGTCGGGCGCGGGCGTGGCATCCCCCTGTGCAGAGTCGTCACGTGCCGCCTCACCCTCGGCCGGCCCCGCGGGGACGGCCGCCTGCGGGGCCGCGGCCGCCAGCGCGCCCTCGGAGGCGGAAAAGTGCCAACGTGAGACGGGGGGAGACCTGGAGGTGGAACTGCCGGCGGCTGTGCAGGCGGTCATCTCGCGCCGTCAGTCGACGCGGGAGCGATTCGCGCGCCGGCAGCGAGCGGTGCGCGACCTGCAGCGGCGCTGCGGCCAGCCGCCGGCCGCCGGCCGGCCGCGCTGGGTGCCGCCCGCGCTGCTGTATCGGCCGCCGCCACTGCCCGCGCTCCAGCGCCAGCTGCTGGAGCCCGGCGAACTGGCCGACACGGTCCCCGAGCCGCCGCTGCTCACCTACGCTCAGATTGATGAGTTCACCAGCCGGCAGTCGGGGTGCGCTGCTGACGAGGAACGCCCAGATAAGGCGGAGCGTCTCAGAGAGACTGGGGTCTCGGAAAGGCTACCGGCACATTGCATAAGGCGGAGCGTCTCAGGGAGACTGGGGTCTCCGAAAGGCTACCGGCACATTGCATAAGCGCAGCGTCTTATCAGAGATGACCTTCTCGCCACCCATGAATACCAATGCGTCAACATAGCTTTGGAACTGGGGTCACGGGTGCTATCGGTGAGTCAGATACGTCCTGATGTCTTAAGCTCATGGACAGGCGACCTCTAGACTCCTTGATTGGGCTTGATTTCACGGTAATGTACCAGTGTTGGATGCCCTCGTTGTTTGGATTTTTACGGGGATATTTTGATGATGGGCGGACTTGTGTGAGCCCGGAAGACAGTTCCTTAAATGCCAAGCTCGATCAGAAAATTGTTCAAGAATTCTAGCCTCTGGCAGTTTGGAAAAGTTCAAGCTTAGGAAATGGAAAGAATGGAAGACACTAAGTCTTTAGTTTTACATCTTGAACCATCATGACACCGAATATGGCGTGGTCTGTTGTAACTTCATTACTTTGACATGCGGGGAGGTAATAATCTAGAATGAAAGGCGTGCCGTTCTATCTGAGAAGTGAGAAGTTAAAAATGCGTTACATCTTCGGCTTATTTAAGAGCGGTTTAGGTGAAAGTAAGTTAAAGGTACTTGTTCCGTTGTTTGACAACAATAAATGAGTCAAAGGTAGAGGGTTGCTGATGAGAAATTTATGCATTGATGTGTGGCATGACAAGGATGTGCTTTACTTTTTTACTTCTTTGCAAACGAGGAAATTATAGATCGTGGGAAGTTTAGCTGTCGCATTTTGAGAATATAAAAACATGTTCAAGAAAAGCAAGTATTGTGCCGGTATTGCTCGATATTGGTGCATGCAACAATGCTGACCACTGGCTCATATGCCAGTGAGGCCGGTGAGCAACCCGAATGAACGGAGGCCAAACGTTGGCATCGTTAGTACCTTTCCTTAAGCTTTATTTACCTATTGGCCAAAGACGGGCCTCTCTTCGATGCACTCATGACGATTCAGGTGTCAGCTTTATTAGTGAACCCAATGTAATCGGTACTGACCTTAGTTAGTCCTAAATGGGTTCTGGATCACGTTTTGCCCTGTATCTGAATCACGGCAAGGTTTGGCGCCTGATTTGTACCCCGACACCTGGTTGGACGTTGCATAAAGCCATAATTTTTGCCCGTCAGGGCATCAAGAAACCTTTTGGTTTACGTGACTCACAAATACTAGAGAAAAATGTATCTTACGCTCTCCTCTGGACATATATTTCCAGGACCGCTGTAAATCTTGTTACGTAGCTTACTCTTAGATCATAATTATTTTTTTCCATCGCGCCTCAAATCCATCGTGACTTCTGTATGCCGCGCCGCAGCCGTCACAATCGGATGCCACAGCTTGACAAATGTACGAGCGGACGAACTTTTGGAAGTTTGCCTGTTGAAAGCATGACCTTTTCTGTTTCGACATGTAATCTTCGTAGGTCAGTACCATATCCTTAACTGCAAATTGTGAGCACAAATTATCCAACTTGCCGTCGCGTACGAAAGCGTAAGCCGCGCTGGACGTGATATCACCTATCACGCTCGGCCATGCTCGGTAGCAGGCTGCGGAGGAAAGCCGCCACAGGAAGCCGAGCCTTGTCGAACTCGCAAACTAGTGAACCGATCGCCGTCAAATCCACGTTTGATTCACAGGTGCAACATGCGTGCCTGCGGTAGGCGAATATATTGGGTTCAAGGTCATGCCGGTTAAACAACAGTTCGGATAAGGTCAGGGGTTATGAGTGGCTAGGAAAACGGACAGTGTGAGGCCCGGTGGGGCCGCTCTCGGCGCCTGGTCACACAGCCGTAATCTGGCCGTGGTGAGGCCCGGTGAGGCCGCTCTCGGCGCCTGGTCACACAGCCGTAATCTGGCCGTGGTGAGGCCCGGTGAGGCCGCTCTCGGCGCCTGGTCACACAGCCGTAATCTGGCCGTGGTGAGGCCCGGTGAGGCCGCTCTCGGCGCCTAGTCACACGGCCGTAATCTGGCCGTGGTGAGGCCCGGTGAGGCCGCTCTCGGCGCCTGGTCACACAGCCATAATCTGGCCGTGGTGAGGCCCGGTGAGGCCGCTCTCGGCGTCTAGTCACACGGCCGTAATCTGGCCGTGGTGAGGCCCGGTGGGGCCGCTCTCGGCGCCTAGTCACACAGCCGTAATCTGGCCGTGGTGAGGCCCGGTGAGGCCGCTCTCGGCGCCTAGTCACACAGCCGTAATCTGGCCGTGGTGAGGCCGGTGAGGCCGCTCTCGGCGCCTAGTCACACGCCGTAATCTGGCCGTGGTGAGGCCCGGTGAGGCCGCTCTCGGCGCCTGTCACAGCCGTAATCTGGCCGTGGTGAGGCCCGGTGGGGCCGCTCTCGGCGCCTAGTCACACAGCCGTAATCTGGCCGTGGTGAGGCCCGGTGAGGCCGCTCTCGGCGCCTAGTCACACAGCCGTAATCTGGCCGTGGTGAGGCCTGGTGGGGCCGCTCTCGGCGCCTGGTCACACAGCCGTAATCTGGCCGTGGTGAGGCCCGGTGAGGCCGCTCTCGGCGCCTAGTCACACAGCCGTAATCTGGCCGTGGTGAGGCCTGGTGGGGCCGCTCTCGGCGCCTGGTCACACAGCCGTAATCTGGCCGTGAACACTCGCTGACGCGCCATTGTCAAAAACGGGTGGCATTGTATGTCAGGTCATGGAAGCAAAATCGAATACAAAAGCAACGCTGCGGCTGCCACGGTCGTTTCAGAACCCATTGCACTGTTCGACGTTAGGTCAGGAGAGAAGATATGGGAACAGTCAGTGCTCTAGCTGCCACGGCTATTCTCCAAAGCTAAACAGCCGATGATGTCGATGTTGTCACAAGCCAATGAGCCCTAACTAAAAGGTCGGCTTGGTTTTTTGTTGCCCGTGGCGAAGTGTTGTGGAAATGTACTTAAAAAGCACAAGCGCTGAACACGAGCACTTCAAGCGTGCTGTCGCCACTTTTCTCAGAACCCATCCAGGGACTGTAACGAATTGTCCGCCTACAGACCCACCGTGGTATGAAACGGATCCTTTGGGGTTATGGTGAACGATGGTGAAATGCCGTGATGTGAAAACAAAGGAAACCAGGGTTTGACTGCCAGCACCGTTTTTAAACCGTATTTCTCGGATCGCCGCGAAACATCCACCACTGAAGGCGCCGTCCTATGGAGTCTGGTGAACTCGTCCTATGCCCAAAGTCTTGAAAACAGGCGCTTCCGGTGTCGCTGTGACGGCCTTCCTTGATGTGAACAGCTGATCGTTCCGAAACATGACCAGCTGGATGCACTTTTCAACGCTTCCAGGTTGGTTGGAAAACCGCTGATTGGAACTTCCAACCAAGTTGTCCTGCCTTGTCCGTGCTCAGAGAAGCTATCGTGGTTATCGTCGCAAAACCCTCAACCATACTTGCGCCGGACTAAAGATAAATTTTGCAAAGGAAAAGCCAGCGCTCTAGCTTCCATGGTCTCTCTCAGAACCCATGGTTACAACTTCCATGAAACATTCACCATTAGATTCACCGTAGTCAAAAGCGTGTGCTCAGAGGTTTTGCCGACCTTGGAGGAATGATACGAACATCCGTGGTATCCAAATCAGAACAGCATTTTTACATCCACACAGTTATTATTCTGCGTGAAATATCGCGTTCGGTTTACAATATAGGTAGCGTACAGCTTTCGTGCGGCGGAGGGCGTGATGTGTCTGTGTCCGCCCGGACAGGACGACCCAGGGGCCGGCTGGAGCTGGGAGGAGCCGTCGGCCGTCGTCACCGTGCAGGACAAGATTCGCGCCTACCGGGAGACGCGCTCGCGCGTGTCCGAATCGGAGCAGCAGGCCCCCGAGCCGGACTTCTTCTCGGTGAGGAGGCCGACGCTGTTGTAACGGGAAGAACACGGCACAACCGACCGGCCTGTGCACTCGAGCTTAAACGTTTGCTGGGGAGAGCACGGGCGTGCGAATAGGCTATGACTACACACATAGTAAAACCATAGCTAACCGGAGTGTTGGGGAGTCTTCCGAAATGGCACTCAGCCTGCAACCACGGACAACTGTCCCTGGAGTTCTTCGTCCCACCAATGCCGGCTCGCGCCATGCAGCGCTCATTTTCAGCTCACTGGGTGGGTGGATACTGTTTCTAATCATATCAAACATCCTGAGCGTGAGCCTGTGTCGCAATGCACTATGGCGATCATTACAACAATACTACGAACACGAATATGTACTGGCTGGACGGTGTTCACCTAGAAACTAGACGGAAGAAGTTGGCTGTGTGGTGGGTGATGGATTATTTTCCGTTCACGGGGCACATCGGGGAAAATTGTCGGTTGTATCTCGCAAAGGACCCGCACCGTTATCCCTAGCGTAGGCCTTGTCCAAATATATGGTAATTGATATGTATGAAGTGCAAGCAATCACATAGGCGCTGTTTTAGTCGGGGTGATCTGAGTGTGCGGATATGAGGTCCAGAGCAGCACCTGACCGCCGATTCGATTGTCTGATTGTCTGACTGCAGGACATGGCTCCGAGCATAAGGCGCTCGCAGAGGGTGCTGGTCGGGTCGGAGGAGCCCTCGGCCGCCGTCGACGCTGCTGGTCTCTCCTCCCGGCTGGCCTACACCGACAGCATGGTGATGCCACAGGTGGGACTCGCTGCTGGTCTCTCCTCCCGGCTAGCCTACACCGACAGCATGGTGATGCCGCAGGTGGGACTCGCTGCTGGTCTCTCCTCCCGGCTAGCCTACACTGGCAGCATGGTGATGCCACAGGTGGGACTCGCTGCAGGTCTCTCCTCCCGGCTGGCTTACACCGACAGCTTGTGAGGTCTCCTCCGGCTGGCTTACACCGACAGCATTGTGATGCTACAGGTGGGACTCGCTGCAGGTCTCTCCTCCCGGCTGGCCTACACCGACAGCATGATGATGCCACAGGTGGGACTCGCTGCAGGTCTCTCCTCCCGGCTGGCCTACACCGACATCATGGTGATGCCACAGGTGGGACTCGCTGCAGGTCACTTCACTGGCCACCACCAGTTGCAGTCTAACCCGGCATGGACGGATATAAAGCCGCCTTTGGATTACCGAGATTTCTATCTCGAGAACCAGTAAACGATTTTGAAGGGTTGAGCCAACGTTTGTCCCCAGACACACTTGGCGCCCAAAAGTGGTTTTGTCACCCAAAAGTCATAGTCACATTACAGGTCAGGCCGAGTCATGATATTCGGATGCGTATCAGCCTAGCTGGCAGTGGCTCAGACGCCCACGTGGGGGGCTGGGCGCGCTTTGGGTGTGCACAGCCGCTCGGCGACAACATGGCGTCGTGGTTACGCTGCTCCATGAAATGGTTGGGCGAGGACGACAGCGGTGCATCCTGGCTGTAGAAGACATACCAGGGGATTATCAGATGTGTAATCTGCAGACGTCTTATCCCGGTACCCATTTACTCTGGCGAAACTTGTAAACACTGACCAAGAGTGGATGCCCCACCCACCCTCCTCAGATGGGATGTAAACACCCCATGCGGAGGGCCACGGACCACCAACATCACGCGATCTTCCCGAGACCGGATAAAAAACGGCAAATGATACTCACGTCAAACATGACAGGCAGGCGGCTCAAAACCATTTGGGGTCAGCTGATGATTGATTCTCTCTATTTCGGAGATAGTACCATTGACTCTCCATTTCGGAGACCAGTATCAGTATTAGTATCAGTATATTGGAAACCATCCACATAGTGGCTATTACGGCTTCATATCATAAAGGTGCGGTATGATAAGGCACACACGAAAGGTATACACTAAGATGATACGAGAAGTGGTGAATCAGTTGAAACAGACCTATCACTGCACAGCGGGTCGTGTGAGATCCGTGGTCGGTGGTCAAAAATCGCATCGCGTATGGCGGTCTTAAACGCGCTCAGTGTTGTGACATGGCGGACGCACGATGGCAGGCGGTTTCAGGCTGCTGCGGCTCGATACGAAGACGCCCTCCGTGTGGTGGTCAGGCGTTGTCCGCGCAGGTGTAGGCTACCGCTGTCCGGGGCGCGCGTTTGTCAGATCGAAGCAGTGGCGCGCGAGACAAGAAAGGGCGCGGACCTTGTGAGGCGCGCCTGCAACTTTCAGCGCCTTAAACACTGATCACTCAGCGGTGCGCCACCGTTACCTCGTTCCTTGGTCATCCAAGGCGAGCTTGTGCCTGGGAACATTGCGCAGCCATGGAGCGGCGCCAAAGAGGAGGTTATCCACCAAGAGCTGCGGCAAATGTTGAGCATCAGCGCCTCCGGGACGCGGCGTCCAGCTGTTTTATCAGGTACCACCAGACATATAATATTCTAGCATAGTACGTTCCAGATAAGTAACCCGAGTGACTTCACACGGAAAAGTGTCTACACTTGCTTGCTGGCTGATGTTTTCTATCGCATTTGACGACGTTTCCAGAAAAGGCCACTAATGGATATGAAAATGAAACAGGGAATTAAGTATTACCGCCTGTCTCACGTGTCACGTGAGTGAAAAAATCTGCCTCTGCTGGGTCGACAGCGTTGGACGAAAACGGAATGTTCTTAAGGCGCGAAGCTTTCTTAACAGCCTCATCATCAATGTGCTGTTAAGGAAGTCAAAGTCACCAGTCATGTCCGTTATCGAAGCGTCAACTCTGCTCATAACGTCTGATCTCACTATGCCGGCCGCTTTTGGTACTGACCCACACTGCTGACCGTATCCGGCTGCCGTCACACTGCTGACCGTATCCGGCTGCCGTCACGCTGCTGACGGTATCTAGCTGCTGTCGCTCCGCTGACGGTGTCCAGCTGCTGTCACACTGCTGACGGTGTCCAGCTGCTGTCCTACGCTGGCCGTATCCAGCTGCCGTCACGCTGCTGACGGTATCTAGCTGCTGTCGCTCCGCTGACGATGTCCAGCTGCTGTCACGCTGCTGATGGTGTCCAGCTGCTGCCCTACGCTGGCCGTGCCCAGCTGCCGTCACGCTGCTGACGGTATCTAGCTGCTGTCGCTCCGCTGGCGGTGTCCAGCTGCTGTCACACTGCTGACGGTGTCCAGCTGCTGTCCTACGCTGGCCGTATCCAGCTGCCGTCACACTGCTGGCAGTACCCAGCTGCTGTCATGCTGCTAACGGTGTCCAGCTACTGTCACACTGCTGACGGCGTCCAGCTGCTGTCACACTACTGACCGTATCCACCTGCCGTCACCCCGCCGGCTGGGCGCTGACTGTACCTGCCGGCTGCCCGCCAGGCCGCTGAGCTGACCGACTTGGTGGAACCGAGCGCCTGGGAGGCGGACGACATCCAGCCGGACGCGCTGCAGAGTCACCAGCGCGCGCTGCGGCTGCAGCAGCTGCAGCGTAAGCGCGAGCAGCGTTCCGGGCCGCCCGTGCGGTGACGCGCCGGCCCCAGCCCCAGCCCACCACGGCCGCCGGCCTGACGTGCAGCCGCCACCGGCGTACCGCGGGACGAGCGCTCAGATGCGGACGGTTGCCTCTGTTTGCGTGGTCTCATGCGGCTGTTGAGAGAGGAGAATGGTCGGTGGCCTCGGCAGTAGTCGTGTTTCTGTTGCTCGCGGTTGATCCGCGGCACGACGCCCTGCTTGCGTTGTAACGAGAGGGCCGGGACGCGGAGCTTTGTTTTCGAATTCCTTGACCGTCCTGTGGCAATCGCGGCCCCTCGCCGGCGAACCGTGATGTGTGGAGAGCTTTGTTATCTTGTATGTCGCTGCGACTTTGGGGGCTAGTGGTGTATGTTGATTTTGTTCCATGAAAACATGAACAAAGGCAGTTATCAAGGAGTCATCGCCGAAATGCCGATTGAGTGTAATCCAGCCTGGGGGAGTCGGCTGGGGTGCGCAAGAAAACGATTAAAAGAAGCAAAAAAAGAGGGTAACAACCCTCTAGTATTCTGCACAGCTGACAAGAAGCGAAGTTGCGCCCAACATATACGGCTTCATTGGTTTCCACTCATTACTGATCCTTATTTTGGCGATTAATCCCACTAGTTTGATAAAGACAGCCACCACCAAGGAAAAGAAGAACGTGTGGTCCTTGCCGTGGTTGATTCTCGTAGGCGCAGGCACGGGGCGGCGAGTGGCGAAGCGAAATGGGGTGCTTCGCCACCCGTGAGTGGCGAAGCATCCCATATTTGGGGAATGCTGAACATGAAACGTACGTTGGCGCACGGAGAGGGTCAACTTCAGAATCAGTTCGGAACCTCCGCCCCTCCCCTCCTCTTCGTTTTCAAGCGTTGCTCCACCTATTATCACTTGACCTTTGATTTGAATTTGTGATTATTAACATTTTGCATGGTTGTCGTCAGACCCTCAACCACCAGGTTGCCATGGAATCCGAGATGGCGTGTCGGCATTCGCCCCGCAAACAGCACTCCAGAATTTATAATACAGCTGCTCTATCAAAACCTCGTCTTCGAGCCTGTCTCGCACTGAAGGGCGGATGTAAGCAGCGGCACCATGAAAGTGCGCGGTTCGAACGCTGGCCATCTGCCAACAGACCATAGACGCCTTGGGAGATTGGCGAGGCGCGCATGACTGCATCACCGTGTTTACGTATCTGGTTTGCTCGCCGTGCACTGAGCGCTGAAAGGCGGTGATCAACCGCTCCATCGACCAGCGACTGGGTCCCACGGGCTCGCCGCCGTCGTGCCGCAGGGGCCGGCTGCCGTTCACGGGCGGGCCGGCAGTCGCGTTGCGCTGTACCCACGGGTACAGCGCAACGTCAAGGCGTGGCGTTGCGTGGCGGGGCAGCGTCAACGTACGGCGTCAAGCACACCGCGCTGCCGCTGTTGGGCCGGTTTGCGCGGCGCCGCGCACACCTCTAGCCTGCAGGGCTGGAGGCCGCCGCGGAACTCCCGGGCAAGTCCGCGGTCTGCACGGCGATACCATGTTCTACTGCCAGAACCGACCGGCGCGGGAGCGACGTCCCCTGTGCCCGACCGCCTGCGAGGCAGACTGAGCTGCTGTCCTGCGGCGCGGCGTCGTCTCTCCGCCCAACGGTGAGTGCCTGGTCTTGTTTGGGGCGTTGCATCCGCTGGGAGACGGGTGGGGCGCCATGCGGTGACCTTGGGATCGCTGGAGTGCGAGCCGGCGGAAGCAGTACCGTGTGTTTGATGGTCTGGTCACGTGGTGCCGTACAGTGCCATCGCTTGATCCAGATTTTCGCAGGTTTGAAAGGTGTCATTTTTGGCAGTATTTTCTTTTGGGGGCGTGGAGCAAGGTTTCTGTCCTCTACGACGCCTATCAGTGTTCCCCACTGAAGTTTTCAGCCATTTTAGCGGCGTTGTGGTATGTTCAATGCCGCACGGAGCGCAAAGGCGCACCCAGAGCTTGGCAAGGGGAGGCAGGGTTGGTAAAGCCCCCCCCCCAAAAAAAAATCGACGGATATGATCCATTTGTTATTGAGGACGTGTTTTCTGATGCGCACAAATCTCTCTCT
>NW_023596576.1:31204068-31216438 GCF_011947565.3 Pollicipes pollicipes
GAGAGAGAGAGGAGAGAGAGATTGTGCGCATCAGAAAACACGTCCTCAATTAACAATGGATCATATCCGTCGATTTTTTTTGGGGGGGGGGCTTTACCAACCTGCTCCCCTTGCCAAGCTCTGGGTGCGCCTTTGCGCTCGTGCGGCAGTGAACATACTACAAACGCCGCTAAAATGGTGAAAAACTTCAGTGGGGAACACTGATAGGCGTCGTAGAGGACAGAAAACCTTGCTTCCACGCCCCCCAAAAGAAATACTGCCAAAAATGACACCTTTCAAACCTGCGAAAATCTGGATCAAGCGATCGGCACGTACGGCACCACGTGACCAGACCATCAAACACACGGTACTGCTTCCGCCGGCTCGCACTCCAGCGATCCCAAGGTCACCGCATGGCGCCCCACCCGTCTCCCAGCGGATTGCAACGCCCCAAACAAGACCAGGCACTCACCGTTGGGCGGGAAGAGACGACGCCGCGCCGCAGGACAGCAGCTCAGTCTGCCTCGCAGGCGGTCGGCACAGGGGACGTCGCTCCCGCGCCGGTCGGTTCTGGCAGTAGAACATGGGATCGCCGTGCAGACCGCGGACTTGCCCGGGAGTTCCGCGGCGGCCTCCAGCCCTGCAGGCTAGAGGTGTGCGCGGCCGCCGCGCAAACCCGGCCCAACAGCGGCAGCGCGGTGTGCTTGACGCCGTACGTTGACGCTGCCCCGCCCAGCAACGCCACGCCTTGACGTTGCGCTGTACCCGTGGGTTACAGCGCAACGCGACTGCCGGCCCGCCCCGTGTGAACGGCAGCCGGCCCCTGCGGCACGACGGCGGCGAGCCCGTGGGACCCAGTCGCTGGTCGATGGAGCGGTTTGATCACCGCCTTTTCAGCGCTCAGTGCACGGCGAGCAAACCAGATACGTAAACACGGTGATGCAGTCATGCGCGCCTCGCCAATCTCCCAAGGCGTCTATGGTCTGTTGGCAGATGGCCAGCGTTCGAACCGCGCACTTTCATGGTGCCGCTGCTTACATTCGCCCTTCAGTGCGAGACAGGCTCGAAGACGAGGTTTTGATAGAGCAGCTGTATTATAAATTCTGGAGTGCTGTTTGCGGGGCGAATGCCGACACGCCATCTCGGATTCCATTGGCAACCTGGTGGTTGAGGGTCTGACGACAACCATGCAAAATGTAATAATCACAATTCAAATCAAAGGTCAAGTGATAATAGGTGGAGCAACGCTGAAACCGAAGAGGAGGGGAGGGGCGGAGGTTCCGAAACTGATTCTGAAGTTGACCCTCTCCGTGCGCCAACGTACGTTTCATGTTCAGCATTCCCCAATATGGGATGCTTCGCCACTCCGGGTGGCGAAGCACCCCATTTCGCTTCGCCACTCGCCGCCCCGTGCCTGCGCCTACGAGAATCAACCACGGCAAGGACCACACGTTCTTCTTTTACCTTGGTGGTGGCTGTCTTTATCAAACTAGTGGGATTAATCGCCAAAATAAGGATCAGTAATGAGTGGAAACCAATGAAGCCGTATATGTTGGGCGCAACTTCGCTTCTTGTCAGCTGTGCAGAATACTAGAGGGTTGTTACCCTCTCTTTTTTGCTTCTTTTAATCGTTTTCTTGCGCCACCCCAGCCGACTCCCCCAGGCTGGATTACACTCAATCGGCATTTCGGCGATGACTCCTTGATAACTGCCTTTGTTCATGTTTTCATGGAACAAATCAACATACACCACTAGCCCCCAAAGTCGCAGCGACATACAAGATAACAAAGCTCTTCCACACATCACGGTTCGCCGGCGAGGGGCCGCGATTGCCACAGGACGGTCAAGGAATTCGAAAACAACGCTCCGCGTCCCGGCCCTCTCGTTACAACGCAAGCAGGGCGTCGTGCCGCGGATCAACCGCGAGCAACAGAAACACGACTACTGCCGAGGCCACCGACCATTCTCCTCTCTCAACAGCCGCATGAGACCACGCAAACAGAGGCAACCGTCCACATCTGAGCGCTCGTCCCGCGGTACGACGGTGGCGGCCTGCACGTCAGGCCGGCGGCCGTGGTGGGCTGGGGCTGGGGCCGGCGCGTCACCGCACGGGCGGCCCGGAACGCTGCTCGCCGCTTACGCTGCAGCTGCTGCAGCCGCAGCGCGCGCTGGTGACTCTGCAGCGCGTCCGGCTGGATGTCGTCCGCCTCCCAGGCGCTCGGGTTCCACCAAGTCGGTCAGCTCAGCGGCCTGGCGGGCAGCCGGCAGGTACAGTCAGCGCCCAGCCGGCGGGTGGTGACGGCAGGTGGATACGGTCAGTAGTGTGACAGCAGCTGGACGCCGTCAGCAGTGTGACAGTAGCTGGACACCGTTAGCAGCATGACAGCAGCTGGGTACTGCCAGCAGTGTGACGGCAGCTGGATACGGCCAGCGTAGGACAGCAGCTGGACGCCGTCAGCAGTGTGACAGCAGCTGGACACCGTCAGCGGAGCGACAGCAGCTAGATACCGCCAGCAGTGTGACGGCAGCTGGATACGGCCAGCGTAGGACAGCAGCTGGACACCGTCAGCAGTGTGACAGTAGCTGGACACCGTCAGCGGAGCGACAGCAGCTAGATACCGTCAGCAGCGTGACGGCAGCCGGATACGGTCAGCAGTGTGACGGCAGCCGGATACGGTCAGCAGTGTGGGTCAGTACCAAAAGCGGCCGGCATAGTGAGATCAGACGTTATGAGCAGAGTTGACGCTTCGATAACGGACATGACTGGTGACTTTGACTTCCTTAACAGCACATTGATGATGAGGCTGTTAAGAAAGCTTCGCGCATTAAGAACATTCCGTTTTCGTCCAACGCTGTCGACCCAGCAGAGGCAGATTTTTTCACTCACGTGACACGTGAGACAGGCGGTAATACTTAATTCCCTGTTTCATTTTCATATCCATTAGTGGCCTTTTCTGGAAACGTCGTCAAATGCGATAGAAAACATCAGCCAGCAAGCAAGTGTAGACACTTTTCCGTGTGAAGTCACTCGGGTTACTTATCTGGAACGTACTATGCTAGAATATTATATGTCTGGTGGTACCTGATAAAACAGCTGGACGCCGCGTCCCGGAGGCGCTGATGCTCAACATTTGCCGCAGCTCTTGGTGGATAACCTCCTCTTTGGCGCCGCTCCATGGCTGCGCAATGTTCCCAGGCACAAGCTCGCCTTGGATGACCAAGGAACGAGGTAACGGTGGCGCACCGCTGAGTGATCAGTGTTTAAGGCGCTGAAAGTTGCAGGCGCGCCTCACAAGGTCCGCGCCCTTTCTTGTCTCGCGCGCCACTGCTTCGATCTGACAAACGCGCGCCCCGGACAGCGGTAGCCTACACCTGCGCGGACAACGCCTGACCACCACACGGAGGGCGTCTTCGTATCGAGCCGCCAGCAGCCTGAAACCGCCTGCCATCGTGCGTCCGCCATGTCACAACACTGAGCGCGTTTAAGACCGCCATACGCGATGCGATTTTTGACCACCGACCACGGATCTCACACGACCCGCTGTGCAGTGATAGGTCTGTTTTCAACTGATTCACCACTTCTCGTATCATCTTAGTGTATACCTTTCGTGTGTGCCTTATCATACCGCACCTTTATGATATGAAGCCGTAATAGCCACTATGTGGATGGTTTCCAATATACTGATACTAATACTGATACTGGTCTCCGAAATGGAGAGTCAATGGTACTATCTCCGAAATAGAGAGAATCAATCATCAGCTGACCCCAAATGGTTTTGAGCCGCCTGCCTGTCATGTTTGACGTGAGTATCATTTGCCGTTTTTTATCCGGTCTCGGGAAGATCGCGTGATGTTGGTGGTCCGTGGCCCTCCGCATGGGGTGTTTACATCCCATCTGAGGAGGGTGGGTGGGGCATCCACTCTTGGTCAGTGTTTACAAGTTTCGCCAGAGTAAATGGGTACCGGGATAAGACGTCTGCAGATTACACATCTGATAATCCCCTGGTATGTCTTCTACAGCCAGGATGCACCGCTGTCGTCCTCGCCCAACCATTTCATGGAGCAGCGTAACCACGACGCCATGTTGTCGCCGAGCGGCTGTGCACACCCAAAGCGCGCCCAGCCCCCCCACGTGGGCGTCTGAGCCACTGCCAGCTAGGCTGATACGCATCCGAATATCATGACTCGGCCTGACCCTGTAATGTGACTATGACTTTTGGGTGACAAAACCACTTTTGGGCGCCAAGTGTGTCTGGGGACAAACGTTGGCTCAACCCTTCAAAATCGTTTTTACTGGTTCTCGAGATAGAAATCTCGGTAATCCAAAAGGCGGCTTTATATCCGTCCATGCCGGGTTAGACTGCAACTGGTGGTGGCCAGTGAAGTGACCTGCAGCGAGTCCCACCTGTGGCATCACCATGATGTCGGTGTAGGCCAGCCGGGAGGAGAGACCTGCAGCGAGTCCCACCTGTGGCATCATCATGCTGTCGGTGTAGGCCAGCCGGGAGGAGAGACCTGCAGCGAGTCCCACCTGTAGCATCACAATGCTGTCGGTGTAAGCCAGCCGGGAGGAGAGACCTGCAGCGAGTCCCACCTGTGGCATCACCATGCTGCCAGTGTAGGCTAGCCGGGAGGAGAGACCAGCAGCGAGTCCCACCTGCGGCATCACCATGCTGTCGGTGTAGGCTAGCCGGGAGGAGAGACCAGCAGCGAGTCCCACCTGTGGCATCACCATGCTGTCGGTGTAGGCCAGCCGGGAGGAGAGACCAGCAGCGTCGACGGCGGCCGAGGGCTCCTCCGACCCGACCAGCACCCTCTGCGAGCGCCTTATGCTCGGAGCCATGTCCTGCAGTCAAACAATCAGACAATCGAATCGGCGGTCAGGTGCTGCTCTGGACCTCATATCCGCACACTCAGATCACCCCGACTAAAACAGCGCCTATGTGATTGCTTGCACTTCATACATATCAATTACCATATATTTGGACAAGGCCTACGCTAGGGATAACGGTGCGGGTCCTTTGCGAGATACAACCGACAATTTTCCCCGATGTGCCCCGTGAACGGAAAATAATCCATCACCCACCACACAGCCAACTTCTTCCGTCTAGTTTCTAGGTGAACACCGTCCAGCCAGTACATATTCGTGTTCGTAGTATTGTTGTAATGATCGCCATAGTGCATTGCGACACAGGCTCACGCTCAGGATGTTTGATATGATTAGAAACAGTATCCACCCACCCAGTGAGCTGAAAATGAGCGCTGCATGGCGCGAGCCGGCATTGGTGGGACGAAGAACTCCAGGGACAGTTGTCCGTGGTTGCAGGCTGAGTGCCATTTCGGAAGACTCCCCAACACTCCGGTTAGCTATGGTTTTACTATGTGTGTAGTCATAGCCTATTCGCACGCCCGTGCTCTCCCCAGCAAACGTTTAAGCTCGAGTGCACAGGCCGGTCGGTTGTGCCGTGTTCTTCCCGTTACAACAGCGTCGGCCTCCTCACCGAGAAGAAGTCCGGCTCGGGGGCCTGCTGCTCCGATTCGGACACGCGCGAGCGCGTCTCCCGGTAGGCGCGAATCTTGTCCTGCACGGTGACGACGGCCGACGGCTCCTCCCAGCTCCAGCCGGCCCCTGGGTCGTCCTGTCCGGGCGGACACAGACACATCACGCCCTCCGCCGCACGAAAGCTGTACGCTACCTATATTGTAAACCGAACGCGATATTTCACGCAGAATAATAACTGTGTGGATGTAAAAATGCTGTTCTGATTTGGATACCACGGATGTTCGTATCATTCCTCCAAGGTCGGCAAAACCTCTGAGCACACGCTTTTGACTACGGTGAATCTAATGGTGAATGTTTCATGGAAGTTGTAACCATGGGTTCTGAGAGAGACCATGGAAGCTAGAGCGCTGGCTTTTCCTTTGCAAAATTTATCTTTAGTCCGGCGCAAGTATGGTTGAGGGTTTTGCGACGATAACCACGATAGCTTCTCTGAGCACGGACAAGGCAGGACAACTTGGTTGGAAGTTCCAATCAGCGGTTTTCCAACCAACCTGGAAGCGTTGAAAAGTGCATCCAGCTGGTCATGTTTCGGAACGATCAGCTGTTCACATCAAGGAAGGCCGTCACAGCGACACCGGAAGCGCCTGTTTTCAAGACTTTGGGCATAGGACGAGTTCACCAGACTCCATAGGACGGCGCCTTCAGTGGTGGATGTTTCGCGGCGATCCGAGAAATACGGTTTAAAAACGGTGCTGGCAGTCAAACCCTGGTTTCCTTTGTTTTCACATCACGGCATTTCACCATCGTTCACCATAACCCCAAAGGATCCGTTTCATACCACGGTGGGTCTGTAGGCGGACAATTCGTTACAGTCCCTGGATGGGTTCTGAGAAAAGTGGCGACAGCACGCTTGAAGTGCTCGTGTTCAGCGCTTGTGCTTTTTAAGTACATTTCCACAACACTTCGCCACGGGCAACAAAAAACCAAGCCGACCTTTTAGTTAGGGCTCATTGGCTTGTGACAACATCGACATCATCGGCTGTTTAGCTTTGGAGAATAGCCGTGGCAGCTAGAGCACTGACTGTTCCCATATCTTCTCTCCTGACCTAACGTCGAACAGTGCAATGGGTTCTGAAACGACCGTGGCAGCCGCAGCGTTGCTTTTGTATTCGATTCTGCTTCCATGACCTGACATACAATGCCACCCGTTTTTGACAATGGCGCGTCAGCGAGTGTTCACGGCCAGATTACGGCTGTGTGACCAGGCGCCGAGAGCGGCCCCACCAGGCCTCACCACGGCCAGATTATGGCTGTGTGACTAGGCGCCGAGAGCGGCCTCACCGGGCCTCACCACGGCCAGATTACGGCTGTGTGACCAGGCGCCGAGAGCGGCCCCACCAGGCCTCACCACGGCCAGATTACGGCTGTGTGACTAGGCGCCGAGAGCGGCCTCACCGGGCCTCACCACGGCCAGATTACGGCTGTGTGACTAGGCGCCGAGAGCGGCCCCACCGGGCCTCACCACGGCCAGATTACGGCTGTGTGACTAGGCGCCGAGAGCGGCCTCACCGGGCCTCACCACGGCCAGATTACGGCTGTGTGGCTAGACGCCGAGAGCGGCCTCACCGGGCCTCACCACGGCCAGATTATGGCTGTGTGACCAGGCGCCGAGAGCGGCCTCACCGGGCCTCACCACGGCCAGATTACGGCTGTGTGACCAGGCGCCGAGAGCGGCCCCACCGGGCCTCACACTGTCCGTTTTCCTAGCCACTCATAACCCCTGACCTTATCCGAACTGTTGTTCAACCGGCATGACCTTGAACCCAATATATTCGCCTACCGCAGGCACGCATGTTGCACCTGTGAATCAAACGTGGATTTGACGGCGATCGGTTCACTAGTTTGCGAGTTCGACAAGGCTCGGCTTCCTGTGGCGGCTTTCCTCCGCAGCCTGCTACCGAGCATGGCCGAGCGTGATAGGTGATATCACGTCCAGCGCGGCTTACGCTTTCGTACGCGACGGCAAGTTGGATAATTTGTGCTCACAATTTGCAGTTAAGGATATGGTACTGACCTACGAAGATTACATGTCGAAACAGAAAAGCTCATGCTTTCAACAGGCAAACTTCCAAAAGTTCGTCCGCTCGTACATTTGTCAAGCTGTGGCATCCGATTGTGACGGCTGGGGCGTGGCATACAGAAGTCACGATGGATTTGAGGCGCGATGGAAAAAAATAATTATGATCTAAGAGTAAGCTACGTAACAAGATTTACAGCGGTCCTGGAAATATATGTCCAGAGGAGAGCGTAAGATACATTTTTCTCTAGTATTTGTGAGTCACGTCAACCAAAAGGTTTCTTGATGCCCTGACGGGCAAAAATTATGGCTTTATGCAACGTCCAACCAGGTGTCGGGGTACAAATCAGGCGCCAAACCTTGCCGTGATTCAGATACAGGGCAAAACGTAATCCAGAACCCATTTAGGACTAACTAAGGTCAGTACCGATTACATTGCGTTCACTAATAAAGCTGACACCTGAATCGTCATGAGTGCATCGAAGAGAGGCCCGTCTTTGGCCAATAGGTAAATAAAGCTTAAGGAAAGGTACTAACGATGCCAACGTTTGGCCTCCGTTCATTCGGGTTGCTCACCGGCCTCACTGGCATATGAGCCAGTGGTCAGCATTGTTGCATGCACGAATATCGAGCAATACCGGCACAATACTTGCTTTTCTTGAACATGTTTTTATATTCTCAAAATGCGACAGCTAAACTTCCCACGATCTATAATTTCCTCGTTTGCAAAGAAGTAAAAAAGTAAAGCACATCCTTGTCATGCCACACATCAAGGCATAAATTTCTCATCAGCAACCCTCTACCTTTGACTCATTTATTGTTGTCAAACAACGGAACAAGTATCTTTAACTTACTTTCACCTAAACCGCTCTTAAATAAGCCGAAGATGTAACGCATTTTTAACTTCTCACTTCTCAGATAGAACGGCACGCCTTTCATTCTAGATTATTACCTCCCCGCATGTCAAAGTAATGAAGTTACAACAGATCACGCCATATTCGGTGTCGTGATGGTTCAAGATGTAAAACTTAAGACTTAGTGTCTTCCATTCTTTCCATTTCCTAAGCTTGAACTTTTCCAAACTGCCAGAGGCTAGAATTCTTGAACAATTTTCTGATCGAGCTTAGCATTTAAGGAACTGTCTTCCGGGCTCACACAAGTCCGCCCATCATCAAAATATCCCCGTAAAAATCCAAACAACGAGGGCATCCAACACTGGTACATTACCGTGAAATCAAGCCCAATCAAGGAGTCTAGAGGTCGCCTGTCCATGAGCTTAAGACATCAGGACGTATCTGACTCACCGATAGCACCCGTGACCCCAGTTCCAAAGCTATGTTGACGCATTGGTATTCATGGGTGGCGAGAAGGTCATCTCTGATAAGACGCTGCGCTTATGCAATGTGCCGGTAGCCTTTCGGAGACCCCAGTCTCCCTGAGACGCTCCGCCTTATGCAATGTGCCGGTAGCCTTTCCGAGACCCCAGTCTCTCTGAGACGCTCCGCCTTATCTGGGCGTTCCTCGTCAGCAGCGCACCCCGACTGCCGGCTGGTGAACTCATCAATCTGAGCGTAGGTGAGCAGCGGCGGCTCGGGGACCGTGTCGGCCAGTTCGCCGGGCTCCAGCAGCTGGCGCTGGAGCGCGGGCAGTGGCGGCGGCCGATACAGCAGCGCGGGCGGCACCCAGCGCGGCCGGCCGGCGGCCGGCGGCTGGCCGCAGCGCCGCTGCAGGTCGCGCACCGCTCGCTGCCGGCCGCGCGAATCGCTCCCGCGTCGACTGACGGCGCGAGATGACCGCCTGCACAGCCGCCGGCAGTTCCACCTCCAGGTCTCCCCCCGTCTCACGGTGGCACTTTTCCGCCTCCGAGGGCGCGCTGGGGGCCGGCCGCGGCCCCGCAGGCGGCCGTCCCCGCGGGGCCGGCCGAGGGTGAGGCGGCACGTGACGACCTCTGCACAGGGGGATGCCACGCCCGCGCCCCGACTCCGAGCCTCCTGACGGCCGCCCTGATAGTATTGACTTCCTGCGCGGCGCCTTATGCGAGAACAGCGTCTCGTAAAGGTGGTCGACGACGAGCGAGTCACTGTCAGAGCTGTTGTCGAACACCAGAGCGCCGTACGAACAGTCCATGTCAGTGCGAATGGCACGCATTCACAGGCTTGGTTGTGGGCGATCCAACGGTAAATGCTTCTCTGAGAAATTCTGCAAGCTGTGACTCCTGGCACAACTCCGAATCGTTACAGATGTTAAACTTGTATCACCTGGAGTTCACTGAGGTCGCATACAATACTATGGCCCCCAATGCTGGAGTCAAGCAGAACCTAGCAGTGAAATACCGTTTGAACTGGCGCTGCATGAAAACCATCATGGAAACTTGAAAAACCTATCACCCCAAATTTACCCGGTGTTGAAAGTTTTTTCTCGGACATGCTTATTCCATGAATCAAAAATCCCCAGCCCATTTGCTACAAACGGCTACCGCCGTTGCCCACTTCGCAAACTTCACTTTATTCCGGCTTTTGATTTATTTGGCTCCATGCACGACGATGTAATTTAACGGCTTAACTTGATGACGGGGGCTTTCAAACGTGATCAGAATAGAAAAGCACCTCTGGCCGGTTCATAAATGTAGGTGTATTTCTCTTCAGGCTTTATATGCTGGACCCAACAAGCTTAGCTATCAACTCTAGCTCTTGCATGAAAGCACACACACCACACACGCACGCACGCACGCACACGCACGCACGCACGCACGCACGCACGCACGCACACGCCACACACACACACACACACACACACACATATATATATATATATATATATATATATATATATATATATATATATATATATATATAAGCCGTGCTCTACACGACTTGATGCCGAACGCCGATGGGGAAACACAATGTTCTTGTGGGCCAATACGAGAAACGCGCCTACACTAGGAACATCCCACAATTCGCGAAATCAGGCAATAACTGCTGTTCATAATAGTCTTGGTCCCAAGCACATCCCAGAAACAAGACAACTACACGTTTTGCCAGCCACACTATGCACACTAAACCTCGAGGGCTCGGGAATTACAAAGGGGTGTTGACTAGTTCTTCCGCGCGGTCTCTATGAGACCACTAAAAAAACAAATGATTTCCAGGCGTCGCATTTGATATAGCTGAGTGTTTTAATAGCACACCGGTACAAAACACAAATCGTCTTATTGACTTCTCATATGCTAAGCTCCATGCCAAACAAAGCAGGTAACTATCAAAACATCGGCTTGAACAGATTTGATAGCAAAATTGGCCTGATTCGGATCTCGGTTTTGTACCCACGGTGCTTCCAAGTATCAGCCCGGCGCTGAAAAAAATAACGCTTTGTTTACCTTTTATTTCCAAACACTTGGTTTGACGTTACCTGGAAAGTCACCATTTGACTTTGAGACATTGAACGACCTTCGGGCTTGGTTATCAGGATATCCACCGCTGCACTTTTGTGTGGAATTCGTGAGCTACGGGCCCAATAGCAAGGGTCAGCCACCCGCTGTTGCTTTGTTTCTTCGCGCTACAACGGTTTGCCGCCAAATAGCGGGAGTTCAGCGTGCGTTTAAAAACCAGGTGTCTGGTCTACACTTCCACCTCAAAATCAGCCATCGTATCGTACTTCGCAATGACGAGCAACTAAGTTCGTATTGATCTATAACACGGTTTCAAAGTGCATATTATGCCCAGGACCGCGCACAATGCAAAATAACCGCCGAGCTTCCTAGTTCACATTAGCATGCAGTCACACGTGACTGCTACTGACAAGGGGCAAGCTAGTAGAAAGCCAAACACAAGTAAGACAAAATGACGATAGCAAAGCAACACCTCCATATCATATGGGAAGTGCACTTGAAAACGTACGGCTGGCTCTCGACCACCTTGCCCAGTATAACCTTTGATACGCACAGCACTTAAATCTTGCAGCAACCAAGTATATTTTGTCTAAGACGAACCACGTTTGCCCCGTATCGGTACGCTCAACAACGAGCACGATATTACCATTTCGTTCGTGGCGTTCACCCACTTAAGCAAAACACCTCACACACATTTCGCAACAAATTAGTCACCTTCGACCCATGCCCGCAACGGCTTTGTAATAACTGTTCACGCGGATTCTCGCACAGGCATTGTTCAGACATGCACCACTTTAATGATTTCAGCGTCTGAGTAACAAAACCGAGTTGTTATTGCGTACTTTTACATCAGTATGCGCGTACTTTGATTATAGTGCGGATCCCTGGCCATGCATAGGATCGTTCTTTCTGGCAGGCTGATAGCCTGCTCGTCAAACAGCCCGTGCCACTGAGGTTCGTTACCATGCCCTGTCCCCAACTCCAAAAATACGATCATAGTTGGACTGACAACATTAGAGACAAATATTACGATAACGCCCCCAAAATAAACGCAACTGACACGTCCGCTCGTGCCACGCCATTTTATGTCCCACCTCCTCACCATGAAATGTCCCACCTGCTCGCCATGGCATGTCCCATCTGCTCGCCAGGGCATGTCCCACCTGCTCGCCATGGCACGTCCCGCCTGTTCGCCATGACATGTCCCGTCTGCGCACCAGGGCATGTCCCACCTGTCCCCCAGGTATGTCCCACCTGCTCGCCATAGCATGTCCCACCTGCTCGCCATGACATGTCCCGCCTGCTCGCCTGGGCATGTCCCGCTTGCCCCCAGGGCTGTCCCACCTGCTCGCCATAGCATGTCACACCTGCTCGCCATAGCATGTCCCACCTGCTCGCCATGGGATGTCCCACCTGCTCGCCA
>NW_023596576.1:31217393-31240601 GCF_011947565.3 Pollicipes pollicipes
TGACAATTCAGGGATCTATGCCAGTGAAGCTCTGAGACCGGTTTACCATGAGCATGTGACGAAGGGGGTTGGAGCCGACAGGCAAGGCTCTGTGAAGTCAGTGGGAGCCCTGTCTCTTCTCCATCGTCCTCTCTCAGCTATATGCCCCATTCGTCGAATTGGGGTGTGTGCAAGTTATGGGAGCATCTACGTCCGTAAGGATCATTTTACACAGCTAACAGCAGGTGCCTGGACAAGACCGTGCTGACGCCGGTCGCTTTCAGTTCACGACATGCAGCCGTTTTCTGCACGCGAGTTCAACCTGACGCACACGGTCAGGCACCTCTCCTTCGGGACAACGTCCCCGGCAAGACGAACCCCCTGGACGGACTACGCTCCGTGGCGGAAAAAGGTCGGTCAGAATCACCATCGCACACTGTCACCTTGCAACAAGGTAAACTGTGTAGGAGTACATGACGGTCAGTTCTGTTAGAATAACGGAAGATGCTGTGCGTTGTACCCACAATGCAGACCAAACGACTCGCAGGTTTACGCCAGCTGGAAACGGCGATTGTACTCAGATTTGTGTTAGGACTGACTGACCAGTTTTTTTCATTCGTTGAGCTATTCAAAAGTGTTGTCAACATTGAGGGTCGATAACACAGGTCATCGCTAGGGTGCACTGACATTGCGTCTTGCATTTAATTATCAGAGAATGTGTGAAGGGCCATGGTTTTAAACAATCAACCATGTACCTTCATCCGTGGAGTAATCTGACCATCGGCGGCGCGGTCATGCCGCACGCTCGATGGGTCGGCCAGTGAGTGGAACCCACTCTTGCTGTGTTTCGGGTCCGCCCATCAGGTCATGCATAATACAAGATAAGCCCCAAGAAATACACTCGATCAGTTGTATGCCCGAGAAAATCGCAGATGTGCCGATATATAGGAGATTATGGATTACTGTGGATATCTTTACGTAGATGTGTCTGTGCCGAACAATCCTACGATTTCAGGCCCATTCTTGTTTTCCAATTATTCCACTATTTTACGACGGCTAGCGGCAGCGCGCGGCCAGCGCGGACCGCTACAGCTTAGTGTCCAGCACGCACTGTATGTAATCCTGTGGTATGTAACCCCTGGCACACTGCATCATTGACTTACTGAATGAAACGACTAGCTATTCCATTGGCTTCCAGTAAGGTACCTAAGGCACTGCTTTACCAAATTCAGCGCGCGCTTCGGCATCTTTTCAAAATAGTTGCATAACATTAAATCGTGGTTAAACTTAGTTTGTCGGGATGCATTTCAACTCAATGACCTCAACTAATCCAGACCTATAATTATGCGAACGACCAAATGTGCCCATAACGTTGCCTTCAATTGTATATGCTATGTGTGGTATGCATAATGGTTGTGCCATTTTAATAGTATTTTGCTTCGGTTTATCTTTTTAGAAATATGGGGCGACCACCCGCCGAAAACTTAGACAGTGAAGCATGCCTGATCTAGCATGAGCCATGGTGTTTGGCTAAAGGTCTTAACTAGGACAGATATCCGGCCATCATCTATATATATATATATATATATATATATATATATTATATATATATATATATTATATATATATACATATATATATATATTATATGAAGGCCATGGTTCGGTACATTTATTTGAAATCACCACCCGCAGCTGAAGCCGACGCGTGACAGCGTTTGTGGCGTCGATAAGACTAAGCAAGGAGCGAAATTCGTAGGTATGAAGGTCAAGTGGGAGATTAATTAGCTTGAGCGCACGTGGAAAGACATACAAAGGTCATAGCCATGCATCCGCCTGGTCGGCCGGACCG
This sequence comes from Pollicipes pollicipes, assembly GCF_011947565.3. Lineage (NCBI taxonomy): Eukaryota > Metazoa > Arthropoda > Thecostraca > Pollicipedomorpha > Pollicipedidae > Pollicipes > Pollicipes pollicipes. The sequence goes on from NW_023596576.1 coordinate 31,219,224, forward strand.
CGCTTCAGCGCCTGACCGTCCCCAGGAGGCTGGCGTCGCCACGTAGGTATTCGGTAATGCGAAGACACCAAACTGTGAGACGCCATACGAATTATGCGCCCTGTGAAACGAATGCCGGGAAACAACCGACGACCGTAATGATGCGGTCATCCGCTGTTTCACGAAATGAGTACAGAGTTTTACATCATTCCGTGCAACGCCCAGCGACGCCCCGTCACTGGTATATTGACGGCCGTTTTTTTCCGCTATGGTGTGGCACGGCTCATGGTCACTAGGTATCTGAAAGAAGGCAGTTCGAGACAAAGTTGTTTCTACGGCCTAGGTGATATGCGGACTGTTTCAGCCTTCTTTCAGAACACTGGTTTGGTGGAGAATCACTCGAAATTTTTCATAAATTCCAAAAGGCTTCTGTGCATGACTTTCTGTTCGGAGCATCGTTTAAGCAAAGCTTGTTGCGTATTCCCAGAGCACGCGTTCCAAGTTCTTCCGCGTAATTAAATTCGGACCATGAACGTTGACGGCGAACATCACTTGAGCACATGACACCTTCACCCCCGTCGGCCATGCTTGCACACGAAACTCTGTTGCGTGTTAACCAGTCGCTGAAATGGGCTGAATTGTTTAGAATGTGCCTTCGAAACCGCACGGGGCGCATCATATGTTCCGATAAATGTCCGTTCGATGCAGGCGGTCCAATATACTTCCAGACTCTTGAGGATAAATCTCAAAGACAGGTCAGTGTTTTCTCCCAAAGCCTTTATTTTACACGGGGTTATACTATAAATTCCACAACTTGACGTTTGCGTACATTGCACTCCATAACACGACTCCAAAATAATGATCAGACTCAGCGGGCTGAATTGTTTAGAATGTGCCTTCGAAACCGCACGGGGCGCATCAAATGTTCCGATAAATGTCCGTTCGATGCAGGCGGTCCAATATACTTCCAGACTCGTGAGGACAAATTTCAAAAACAGGTCAGTGTTTTCTCCCAAAGCCTTTATTTTACACGGGGTTATACTATAAATTCCACAACTTGACGTTTGCGTACATTGCACTCCATAACACGACTCCAAAATAATGATCAGACTCAGCAATCATTCTGGTGAAATACACACATGTAGACGAGACCCTTCAGCACCGGATTCCCGTGCCTATTGCCATGAACGTGCCGAAGGTACCGCCACCTTGGAGCATCACTTTGCCCACATTGTTGATCAGCTCCCGGCCACGAAGCCCGTACCTGAAGCAAACAGGTGTAAATCAGCCGAGGGTGGGAATTATTACGAGCGGGGCCGCAGGCAGATCGAGGCTTGCTCGAGCGGGGTGATGACGACGATGGACGATCCCGGGGATTTCCGTCAGGATTTCTACAAACCTGGTGCGATTGTCGCAATTCTGACAAAGTTTTTTGGTAAGAAATCTTAAAGGGGGCGTTCCCCATTTGGATGGGGTTTTGAACTGAGAAGGTCGTCTTGAAGATTATTCGGTGAAGTTCACATCTCTCCCCTTCTCAAGACCTAAAGCCCTATAGTTTTTTAGCTATACGGCCGTGAACATGTGCAGACTATTTGAATCACCCAGGCATATATGACGCCATAACAATGTCACTCAACTTTGCCATACCGCGAGCTATGCATAGCTGACCCTCAGTGTCCATGCCACAGGACAGCTGAACACCAATACCCCGAACACAGAGATGGCTGGCCATCCATACCCAGACCACACAGCTGGCTGGCCGTCGTTGCCCTGACCAGAGAAGTCTGACGATCGTTGCCCAGACCACATGGATGGCTGATCATCACCACCCAGACCACAGAGACAGCTGACCATCACTACCCATACCACAGAGATGGCTGACTGCCCAGACCACAGAGATGGCTGACTAGACCTCAGAGGCAGCTGTGGCCACGAGTATGACCCAAAGTATGACTTCTTACCTCAGTGCAGAAAAGCCTCCAAAAATAGCTCCGCTTGCCATGCCGACGCAGAATCCAATTCCAAATCCCATCTTCATCCTGTCAAAGCAGCTGGGCCCTTGGGCTCCATATCCCGCAGGAACTGGCATGTTTCACCTGGAACAGGATCGCCAAACTTTGGAGACATGTAAAACATGGTATCAAACACCCTGTGTCATGGGAAGTCACCGTATGGAATTACGCGATTTCTTGCCTGGCACTCACTGCTACCAATGCTGGTTAGCAGCACTTTGCAATAAATGGCATTCTTCCTTCCCCTTCTGTTAGGTGGCGTGTTGATATGCTTCTGTGTACATCAGCATGTGTTGGCATGTTGCTTGCGGTAGCAAGCGACATGCCAATACGTGTTGCGTGGTCGTATTTCGGCGTTCTGTCATCCCACCTTTCACAAGGTTGGTTGCAGCAATGGCCAATAGCCGGATACTTTTTGGTGAAGCAGAAACTGGCCTTGGTGATGCAAACAGCTTCTTAGAGGAGGTAGAAATACAAAACATTGCAAGTGCGTAATGTGATACTATTTATTTTTAATATCCCCAATATCCTCTGGCATGCACCATTCCATGGTCTTCACATCTATGAATAGTACTCCATTGTGGCTGTTTTAATCAGTGAAAGACAATGTACAAAGGGGCAATTCCTTGATAAAGCCTGGATTTGTGCAAGTAATGAATTGAAAGGTGAATCATGCTTTTCAGCATGAGCAGTATGGCTGGTTTCCACCAAGCAGCAAGTGTCCCAGGGTCACATGGGTGTGGCTTGCTGGAATTTTTCAGTCACATCTCCTTCATAACTTCTCAGTTTTGTCAGATCAGAGCCCATAAAGGTGAGAAAGACTCACAAACCCATGTGCCAGCCATGTGCTAAGAACCCCCTAGTTGTTATGACCAGACAATCATCAAAGATCCTTAAAACACCCTTGAGATCCAGGCACATGCCTGCAATGTGCAAAGGGAATTATTAATGCAACTATGCATGCTTCAAATGTAAATGAGGCAGCTTGAAGCACCGAAAAATCTGAGCACTTGGCATTCACATTATTTTAGAAACCACACCCAGGTATAGTGTGCAGACTGACAAACAAAAAAAAAACAGGTGAAGTAAGGAGGTAGTATTAATCCATTCCAGCACTAAATTGGATTTAAACAAAAGGTTGGGGGCAGTCTAAGTCTAGTAAGAGGAAACAATGGAAATTATTAGCAGGTCAGTCTGTGAGCACGCAGTGCACCGATATATCAATTACAAGATTTTGACTGTTTACTATATGCTGTGGTAGGAGTGTTGTTTTTGTCATGGGCATGAGAATGGATGGATCCATCAGTATCATTGGTGTTGTTTGTGTGTTAGTATTGGGGCTTTGCACACTTCCAACACATGGTCATATATTGGCAATGTTCTGTTGGTGTGTGCCAACACCCATCTGTCCAAGATGATTAACATTAACCACATCGGGAACATACATATGGAACAGGTTCAAAGTTACTTTGGCACTTTGTTTTTTAAAAGTGGGCTTTGCTTATAGCTTTCAGTGACCAGTTTCTGCTTTGATTTATGCGATGGCAACTTGTAATGTCCAAGGGTCAGCCAGCAATACCAACATCTTTCTGACAAGCTCAAGTTGCACTGGCAGTAGACTCTCAGATATAGGCTGCGAAAGGCCAATTTTTTTAGACCATGCACTGAAAAATGTCAAATAAGGGGCCCTTCACGAATACACTTACGCACGCACCGAAAACTGGCCCACATGCGACGCCGGCAGCGCGAATGGAGGCCGCGCGGAGCCGGCGAGGATGGACGGAACCAAGGTTTACGAAAAATGGCTCCCTTTTAGCCGGTTACCAAAGATAAATTAAAATAGTCAAAATGGACACTGCTACCGGGTGAGATCAATCATACTTCAAATAAACATTTCACCATCGATTGGATTATTGCCATCAATGCAGATATTTCCACCACCGGTTAAACGAATTTTAACCGAAAAGTCTACTTAAGTCACCACATACAGAAGGAAACGGTAAGAAAGGATCATTTTCATCAGACTGGCTGAGGTTCCACCAGATAGCTGAAACAGATCACTAAGGTATGGAAGGAATTTGCAATATATTGCAAATTAAGTGTCTCAGTTTTATACTGGTTGTTTTTGTACAGAAAGTCGTTCTTCCCGGTATTTATTACCCCGCTGCATATTACCAGCGAGCCGATTGCGTAGGATTTATGGCAAGTGTGATGGTGTGTTTTGCAAACCCGTGCTGCTAAGTGATGAAACACAAAGGCTTGAAAAGTGAAAACGTACACACGAGAATTGTAGGGGGTATGACGGGGCCAGAACATCCGGCTTTCTTCTTATCGATAATGAGTGAACCGTGGGTGCCAGGTGCACATCATCAGCCAGCCAGTCGCGTAGAATTTAAATTCGAATACTATGATGTGCTATGCAAGCTTACGCAGCCAACACTTACACTGCAGTTGGCATGGAAATTGAAAATGTTTACGCCAGAACTTCTGCCGAGGTTGGTGGGCGGGGACATAAGACTGCCTTCCTGCCGATAATGAAGAAATTTTTGGAGGTAGGTGCATGTAAACATGGAGCCGAATGCGTAGAATTCGATGTTGTATGATTATGTGCCTAGTGGATGAAGTGCGCAATCAGCTTGAAAGTAGCGAAAGCACGCACTTGAAAATGTACGAGTGTGCCTTTTATGCCAGTAGCAGGTAGATTATTTCTGGTGCGTGCATTAAGCCGCGAGCCAATCAGGTAGAAGTAGATGGATGATAGGATCATGTGCTTTGCGAGCGTAAATTCAGCAAAGTCGTTCGAATTAGATCGGCGTGGGATGTAAACATGCCTGCGCAGAGGGAGCAGGTACTTCGGAGCGGGGATGGAGAGGGCTGTCACCCTTTCTCCTCAAGTGTGGAGAAAGTCCGTTGCCCCCGGCGCCGAATCAGGAGTCGTCGAATATTCCACGGTGTGCAGTGATCTCACATTTGTTTTTTACGAGGAAGGGGGTATTCCACATTCGTACGGCTTTGGACTGAAATAGTGATATTGAAGATCATTCGGGCAGTTCACAATCCTGCCCTTAATGGAAATGTTCCAAAATTTATCCAAAATTTAAAGATATCGAAACAAGCGACAGATATGATGAAATACGGTCGCTCATAAGTTTTGGCATACTTTTCGGTGGAAGTTATGGATCTAAACAACAGAATTACTCTTCTTAGTAAATATCCCTCTCAATGCGTCCTTGTTTGATTGCGTCATCTTACCTGTGCAACTTGGATCCCTTGCAATTCTACCCACTTTGGCATTAAACATAGCACCGCACATCAACGTCTCGGGAACGCAGCACACATGGCTTGACACTCACGGTGACTATTCAGACAGGAAGGGACCGAGCACTGTCAGCCCCGCGCACAGGTACGGACCGAGCACGACAGGCCCCATAGGCAGGCACAGGCTGAGCACGCCGGAATGCAGGCAGGTACGGACTAAACACAAATGGCCCTGCTGGCAGGTGCGGACCGAGCACAGCAAGATGTAGATGGGCACGGACTCAGCGCGGCGCATCTGGGACGCATCTAGTGCATGTAGCGCAAACACATGTTTTGCTGTTTTGCCTTTCCTCCCAACTTATTTTGCAAAATTACTCTCCTGTGCTCGATCTTATCCCAGTGTAAGAACTGGTGGTGATTTTACGGATCTATTTGACCGATCGGATTTGCTAATGAATTCCTGCAATCCATAATTCGTCAACCACCCGTGGTGTGGTAGCCAATAGTTTTAGATTGTTTGCATCTCGTTCGTGGTGTATTTTCAGGCACCCATGCTTAATTAAACCGGTGTTTCAATATACGTTGATAAACGCGGAGCCGGTAACATGCGGAATAGGAGAGGTTTAAGGACTGCCAAACCTGGTGACAACCCCATGCCCCGAGCCCATGAAACTGATTGTCACCAAACTTCCATTATTCGAAGCCGCTTGGTCGGTAACTCACCCTGTCCTGAAGGTGGTAACATTAGGCCAGGTCTAAGGTCGTCAACAATGCTCCAAACGGGAAAGATAGTTTGCACGCAACCGCATGCTCCGAGCCTATGTAACCGATGTACACAAAGCATTGGCCTTTCGATTTGTCGTAGTCGTTATACTGTCCCTTCCAAAAGATAGTGACCTTGAGCCTGGTCAAAGGCCGCCAGAAACGCCCGAAGCCGTCAAGCATCAGTTTGCGGACGGCCCTGTGCTCCGAGCCTATGTCACCGGTTGGCCCAAAACCTGTACCTATCAATACGCCATTGTCGATAACTTATTCTTCGCAGAAGTTTATGACCTAGGGTCAAGTCAACGGGCACCAAAAGCTTACGGGGCCGGCGAAAGCAGTTCGCAGGCAACCCCATCCGTTTGGTCTATGGGAGCCAGAGCCAGTCAGCCCAAAAAATCTACACAAATCGATGCGCAGTTGTCGATAATCTTCCCTTTCTAAAAGAGTGTGATCTTTGGTCGGATGAAAAGGCACAAAAGGTCCTGAATTTCTTAAATTTACTGCAGATAGCCCCATACTGCGATTCTTGAGACATCGCCACAAAAAGACATCGCCATCAGTGTATGCTGGAAAGAGTATTTTCGACCATGGTGCAACGATTTGGAAGGGTTTCGTGCCGGTCGGTCCCATAGGCAACTTAATTGTAGAAGGAACAAGTTGACCAGAAAGTCATTTTGAAAGAGGGCGGCGTGACAAGCATGCATCCCTGGGTAAATTGGAAGAGACAAAATAACCGCAAAATTTGGAGGTCCCCACCTTCATCCCAACCATTGGTTACACAAATCGCCAGTGAGATTGGCCCAGACCAATAGACAAACGCTACTGAAAGTCACAGTACAGATTCGGACAGGGATTTTTCAATATTCCTGTCCATGGTGCGATTTCAATCATCATCGGATTCACACAATTCGTTGTGGCAATATTGAAGAATAGTTTCTACTTATCTGACTTACCCTTTGTCGACAAACGTTTAAACAACTTGGTTTTTGTTTAGAAAAAAATGAAGCCCCATACACGTTGCGCTATTTTTGCTAAGCATCACTGTGGAAAAACATCAAGCGCGTGACAGATTTGGACCATTGTCGAGTCTTCCCAGTGATGTTGCCTATTTTGAAAATGGAAAAATATTAAAAATGTCTTGAGAGAAGAGCAAATGAACAGGGTTTAGGCGCGCCTGATGACAATGGCTCGAATGGGCACTTAAAGGCGAGATGGAGACCTGATATCACCAGAATCAGCATGCCTGGCGAAATTGCAAGCATTGTTTTCTGGTGGAGTCAAGTGACTGAGTAATTTTGTAGTTGAAACATGTCCGCAGTGCACCGAACTGCTGAGGTAAGTTCTTTTCGCTCGCAGACGCTTATTACGCAGATGACATGTGTCAATACATAGTCTATGTTATAACTCAATAAGCTATCTTTGGTAACTATTAACTCAATTACCACGGTAACCTAAGTACGTCATAGAAATGATAATGCTAGGAATTGTTACTGTTGCAGTCCTGTGAGACGGATGGAATGTTCTGCAGACACAATGTGGGCCATGGCTGTGACGACATCAGAGGTTTTTTTCCAGCTGGAGGGCTGGCGGTGGACTGAATGTAAGGGCAAGCGGGCGCCTTGGAGGCCGAGGCCCGGGAGTGGTGCTGACACTGGCCGGCAGTGGGCGGTGACAGCGTCGCAGGCTAGCGTCAGATGGCGAACGGCGACGGGCTCACAGGCCCGTGTTTGTCAGAGAAATCCCGCTTGTGGTGTGTGAAGGCAGGCTTGGAAACGCCTTCAGTTTTGATAGTGGCTTTGAAGGTCCCGAGTCTCCTGGGCCGTTCAGCAGTTGATAGGCCGTCACCCTTGTGGATGGGAGATGGTGGAATTGCAATAGTGAAATGCAGTCATTGCGCGAGCGCTGGGTGGTTTCAATTTTATTTTCACTACAGGAGCACTTCATCAAAAGCATGTGTCTTATTAGTGCATGCGTTGAATCAGATGGATCCGAACAAATATTACCAATGGCAAGTCCAGGTCCAGTGGGCACGACGGCAGCCAGGGTAGCGGCGCCAGATTTGTCATTCGAAAGGGTCCCGCGGTGGTGCGTGGTGGCTTGATCTGAGAGGTATGCATAAATGTGCACACTTATCTGTGGCGTTGGCAGACATCTGCCTCTGGGATGACTAGTTGCGAGTTTAGATCTCTGGATTCAGGGAGAATTTCTAGCAGCACTGTAGAGCACCTATGTATGTCAGAAACTAGTGGTTGCGAAAGCCAAGACCGAGTGGTGCATTTTTGTGAGTGAGAATATTATATATAGAATGATATTTTCAGTAGCTATATAAGGGATTTGAGATATTTGCTGGTTTTACCATTTTACCCCCAAAGCCTTGTTCTGTGGTTGTTAAACATTTCACTATGAATCTGGGAGTTGTTTCTCGTTATTTCAATAAACCTTTCATGGATGGATTATATTAAGGGTACCTATCACACAAAGCATCTGAGGGATTACCCAGTACTGCCCTCTATTGGGAGAAATGGGAACTACTGTCGTCTGACTTGCGCGAATGGACGCACCACTGTACAGTCCCGCTCTCTCCTTCTCGGCGACCTGCCTCGCCCAGAACGTATGATTTCGCCTGGGCGATGTGCATCCCAATGTGAGCGTGACTGTGACCGCCGAACAATCATGACATGCTTTTGTTTCAGGTGGAACTATGTACAAATATTTTGTCAAGATCGTCCCAACGATGTGGCAGAGAAGAGATGATTTTACTTTGTTTACAAACCAGTTTTCCGTCACCCGTTACCACCAGGTGAGTGGAACCTGTTGACTGTTGCGTTCGTGTGAAGGGCATGGGATGTGGGTACGGATAAACCTTGAATATTACAAATTCAGTAGCATCCGGCCAAAGGTCGGCTTAAAGGGGGCATTCCACATTTGTGGACGGTTTTGAACTGAAAGAGCCATTTTGAAGATCATTCGGCGCCGTTTACAGCCCTGCTCTTCTTAGGACCTAAACTCCTCTAGTATCTGAGGTATGTGCCCGCGATGGTGTGCAGACCTTTTCGTGCAGACTATTTCAAGGTCGCCCAGACATTCATGACGCCATAAGAGCGTCATTTAAATCTTACTACCTCATTAACTATGCGGTGATCAAGGCGAAGAACATATAGTTGTCGAGCCGTTCATACCTGGTGTATGTGAAGACAATTTCAAGATAAAACGGTCGTCTTTTGGCTCGAAATCAATTTCTAGGTACGATGGCGCAATAAAACAATGACGTATTCAGGAGCATATTTACTAAATAGAGACATTTTGCTGTTTAGAGCAATGTTTTCCACTTAATGCATAACAGAAGCTTTAAGTGAGCTTATTTCATCATATCTGATTCTTGCTTCAATATTTTCAACTGTGGAACATTCCGTTTAATATTAGCATGTTGCCGGTATTGTTCCACTTCAAGAATGAAAACTCCGCAACCAGGGACGCAGCCTTGGCAACGGGGCATCGGGGTGACGAAGGACTCTATGCTGGTGAAAGACCCATCATTGGAACAGGACGTCCAATTGGCCTTTTGCTCTTTTATGGTTTCCCTTTAAACTTAAAGAGAGCGCAGAAGCTTTCTTTGGCTACATTTAGACGGCATAAAAATGAATGAAATGTGTGCTAGTCACTGCATGAAATAAATTCCGAGTGTCATCAGTTTTGAAATGGTTCACTTGGTTCTTTCTAAACCAATAACAGTTATGAACGTTGTCGGGTTTTGGGGGTCTTATATGGAGAGATATGGATATTGATAAGATATCGAAACAAAGTATATTGATGGGTCCCATGAATTAAGCGTCTTAAGATCGCACTCAAAATGGGACCAACAATTTGTACGAACATGGCCAACCCATGTTAAGCTGGACATGGTCAACCTTTCTTCAGAATTAATTCGTGAAGGAAATGCTGTTGGACAGACTAGGACTAGTTGTCTCGCTTTTTCGCCACGGAATTTCGATACAATCAAGGGGTAAGGTATCCCGTTTTTGTTTTGTATCTTCTTGCGTTGCATGGATGTTTGTGTATTTGGGGGAAAATTGAACTGCGGTTAGCTTCAGTGGCCGTCCCGATATCGGGCCAAAGAGAATGAATTGTGTGTGATGATGTGCCTGGTGCGTTGGTAAGGTGTCACATGTACTGGAGTCATACCTACTTTTCAATATGAAAAAAATTATCTTACGATTCCTGAAAGCAAATGTGATCAAACACACAAGACCGGTGTCTCGAGCGTTCGCGAGAGCAGAGTTCCCCGTTGGTCCGGGATGAATGTGCCCGCTGAGATTAGATCGTAAGACACACTTCGTGCAGGTAACGGGCGCCGGGCCAGCCAGGCTTTACATGTGCGTCTAGTATGCAACGGCGCTTATGACGGCCAAAATCGATGTCCTTGACGAAGCTGATAAGTTGTTAGGATGTTGAATGTTTGTCTACCCCGTTGTCAAACATTGAAAAGTGGGAGCCGGCGCGCGATGAGTGCAGGCCTGTAGACATTCGCGGTTGAGCCAACCTAGTATTTATGGGCATATGCCATTCTCAACATTCTGTGACAATTTCAGGCGTTGAACGAGTTTTCTGACGGGAGCTCGGCCCCGGGCGTGTTCTTCGTGTACGAGTTTGCCCCGCTGATGGTCAAGTACAGCGAAAAAGTCAAGTGAGTTGTCTTTGCGTAATACTAAACTGCATGCTGTTGAAACAAATAGTCGACACGAAATGACTACCATTTTGGTTCTATATAAGCTTCAGCCTGCCGCTTCATCACACTGGTGGTCAGCTTTGAAAGCATCAGCACTGCCAGCGCGTGGCCGCCTGGTCACGTGTCGCGAGCGCTGGGTGTTCGCTGGTCGGTGGTGTCCGGTAGAGACCAGCGGTGATCGGCCTCTGCTCCGCCCCCAGGTCGGTCGGTCATTTTGCCACTAACCTCTGCGCCATTGTCGGCGGCGTCTTCACCGTGGCCAGTCTTCTGGACGCCTTCATCTTCCACTCGGTCCGTGCCATCCAGAAGAAGATAGAGTTGGGAAAGCAGGGCTGACGTAGAGCCCTGAGTAGACGAGTGGCCTTCGGTAGAGCTACACCAACGGTCTTCGCCATGTTTTGACGCGTGGTGAACGGGTCAGGTACAGCTTTCTGATGGAGGTGGGCAAACGGGCCTCGTCGTAATATCTAGGATGCTAGAGATGATCGATGAAGGCTACCTGATGGGTCCAGTGATGGTGGTTTACGGGGGAGGGGAAAGACCGGTGAGGTTCATTGTATACGTGCTGGGGTGTGCTGACGCTCTTGGGATGCTGCTGTTGTGCTATGTCTTGTTTTGCCCCGTTGCAACGCGGCGTATCTCACACACCAGTTGTGGGTGGTTGTCGCACTGCTTGCTCTCGTGCACCGGTGCACAGTAAACGTGTCACTTGCGCCCATGAAATTAGCAGAGGAAAGCAGCGGTTCATCTTGAGATGACGTATTTGAGGCCTTCGTGAGGGAGGTTTGTCTTGCGCTTTCAACTCTGTGGATCTTTGCCGTGTCGTCGGTGGTAAACGTAGGCGTAAATCACTGACACAGGTGGGCACACATGATGAATGTGTTTTATCTCGCTGCAACCAATGTCTTGACTTTGTCGGGTCCTGCGCATGGTCTCCCCGGAGAGATTGTGCTCTAACTGTCCTGAGCTGGTGGAACTTCTTATTACACTATGCATGTTGTTTGGGTATTGTGTGTCGTGTGTTACAGGAATGGTTTCTTGTGTTGTTTTATACCCGTCCGATAAAGGCTTTACTGGAATTTTTGTATGGATTCATGCCACCATGTTTAGGCTACGAACCACCTTTTTGATTGCCGGTGTTGATAGCGTTATTAAAGTGTTTTGCCTTGTTTTGCTGAGTGCGGAAAGTCCTGTGGAAATCAATACGAGAATATGTAAACAAAGATTGTGCAAATGAGAAAGCGAAAATTCATTCATTCCAGCCTTCATCGACCTGAGCCAAACTAAAGAGCACCAGGTCACTGCAAAAAGTGTTGCACGTGTAGTAAAAAATCATCCGAAAACAAGGCCGAGCACTACGGAAGAGGACTGAAAAGGTTTGAAGTTAGGGTGATTATGTAGGGGTTTATATATTTTCAACAAAATAACATACGCCAATCAAACTAGCGATGTACTGCAGAACGAGAACAGGTACGAACAGATATTCAAAACCAAAACCGCAAGGGCTGAGGTGAAAGGGGGAGGTTTTGGACAGCGTAACGTTACGCTCGGGTGTGGTGGCCAGACGCGCCAACACTTCAGAAAGTTACGCCTCTGAATTCTTGTGATGACTAGGAACGGGCCCAGTTATTTGCTCCGCTCTTTAGCGCGATTGGAGGCCTAACAGACGTTCTTTTTTGGAAGGTTACCCATAACGCAGCGTAATCAGGAAAGGGAAGTTTCACCCAGCGCAACAGTGCATGACTAGGTACTGTCTTCTGCCCTAAAACTCTCGCGTAGACTCCGATGCCACACAGGCCACCCAGCACGGTCTCCGCAAAGGTTTATTGGCCGTAGCCAATACAAAAGTAACACCGATACATCCGCGGCGAAGTCTTGAGACAGAGAGCCCGAAAACGCGCGCCACGTCCGACCTCGGCTGGTACCGCGACAACAGCCAATCAGAATAGAGCGCGTCGCAGAACAGCTGTAGCACTTCCAGGTCAAGGACAAGGATAAGGTCAATCAAAGGCGGCCGACAACACCCTCACCTTACGAAAGAAAGGACGAAAGGACTACCACGTTTGCTACTCCAAACGATTAACATGTTTCATAACCCTACCACTCCGTGTGCGATACAAAGCATCAGACGATCCTCTGTTATCTGTCGACGGTGACCTGGCCACTTCGGGTTTAAACCCTACCACTCCGTGTGCGATACAAAGCATCAGACGATCCTCTGTTATCTGTCGACGGTGACCTGGCCACTTCGGGTTTAGCGGTCTCCTGGTCAACAGTTTGCGATACATCAGCGACTGTCGGAGCAGGCTCTGCAGCCCCAGACAACTGTCGGAGCAGGCTCCGCAGCCCCAGACGACTGTCGGAGCAGGCTCTGCAGCCCCAGATGACTGTCGGAGCAGGCTCTGCAGCCCCAGACGACTGTCGGAGCAGGCTCTGCAGCCCCAGACGACTGTCGGAGCAGGCTCTGCAGCCCCAGACAACTGTCGGAGCAGGCTCTGCAGCCCCAGACGCACTCACGGGCACGGCACTGGTGTGCGGAGCACTCGACACAGCAACAGTGACTCCAGCAGACACCTTCTTAATGTTCGACCCGCGAACAGGCGTCTTTTTCCTATCGCGAGCATAATGACGTAATCAGGTAATCAGCGATGACGTAATCAGGCCCCTGCACCTGATTGACAGTAGGGACCTTCGGAACAAAGCCTCAACTTCTTCGTTTTCCCACACCGAACAATTTGCACCTTCAACATAGCCTTGTCTCCGTCACAAATGTCACTTTCGTTTGGTACGCGAGACCTGTCCTGCTTAGCAGAATATTTCCCAACGCTTTAGCGTGATCAACAGTGAAATGCTCCCGCAGGTCACGCACGTACGAGTGATACGGCATACTCTTCACTTGGTCCCAGTCATCACCTAACTCCGACAGCAACGGTGCGTGTGGTGGAAACCCGTACAACAGCTCGAACGGCGTAAATCCAGTAGTACTGTGAATACTGCTCTTAAATGGGGAACAACATCAGCGGTAACCACTTGTCCCAACCTGACTGGTTGTCGTTCACAGAATACGCGGGACAATCACGAAGCGTTAGTTTAAACCGCTCTGGTCGTTTGTAGCCGCATGAACAGGTGTACAGCGCAGTTTTGTGACGCCAAACTTCTGACATAGAAGTCGGATCAGCTGACTTTCAAAGTTGATACCCTGATTTCAAGATCGACTTTGCAACCGAGTAGCGCGCAAACAGTCCCACAAAGCCATCTGCCACCGTCACGGCTGAAGCCAACCCAAGCTGTCAGGTCAGCCAAGCTGAACACCTCCACTCACTTAGTAAAAAGGTCGGACACAACAAAAATCGAGCAGTTCCCTGAACTGGACACGGGCAACCGTCTCAAAATGTCAGCTGACCACTGCCTAAAGGGTTCCCCAGCCAAGGGTACACCCCCAATGCCCTCCCTGTGGAGGACGGTTCGGTCCTCTCACTCGAGCACACAGCACCCACGTGCGACAGTATTCCCGTACGTCCTTCTTCACATTAAACCAGAAAACGTTGGGCGTGATTCTACCCAGCGTCCTATCGACACCGAAATGTGCCGCCGCAGCAATGTGGTGAGCAAGTTCGAACACTCTCGGCCGTACAGCACCAGGCATGACAATTTGTGGTTCACGGTCCGAGTTCGTAAGACGCTTCACAAGCCCATCCTCCGTGAAAAGGAAAGGTTATTGAGACAGATAGAATTTAAGTTTAACCTCATCGTCAGCAGCCTTGATTGGCTCACCTTGAACACACCGAATCACTTTCAAGAGCACTCTGTCCCTGGCCGTTTCCTCTCGCAGAACTCTCGAAGTCACAGCTTCCGGTTGCACCCAACCAGCCACAGGTGGCTTCGAGTCTGCCATAGATGGCGCTCAGGTACCAATAGAAGGCGACGTCCGCGCATCAGCAGTACGTGCAGCAGCTCGAGAGCCGTCGGCACGCGCGGCTCGGGCATCAGCATCATGCGCCGCCGCCGCTGCTGCAGTCAGCCTCGAGGCCTCGGCCCTCTGCGCAGCCACCGCCACGCCGAGAATTCCACCTGTTCCTGAAACTGGCCCTGTGTTATAAACAGACGGACGGCGCCCGGGTTGACCAGCATCTCTGGACCCTGGTCTCTCATGAAGCTGTGTGACGCGGGCCATAAACGTCACGTCATCTTCAGTCGCCCTCTGCTCGACGCCGCTCTCAGTCTTCTCGAACGCGTCGCGGGTCAGTGCGTCCACGTGTGGAATGTCGACCCCACGACGATGTTCCCCCTCAAAATCAAACAGCGAGAGATAAATGATCCACCTTGCTTAGCGACCAGATTGGCCATTCAGACCCCACAACTACTTAAGAGCCTGGCGTCTGTCACAACCAAGAACTTCACACCAGGAATGAAATGTCTAAAGCGACGCGCTGCCCTGATGACCGCCAGCAGCTCGTGCTCAGTCGTGCTGTAGCGACTTCCTGGATCAACCCACTTTCCAGAAGCGAACGTCACCACAAACTCAGTCAGTAGCAGAACGCTGAGTCAGGGTAGCACCACAACCCTGCTTGCAGGCATCGGTGGTCAGCTGGAAAGGCAGACCAGCCTCTGTTGGTCGAACCACTGGGAACGACGCGAGCGCAGCCCGCGGATCTTCAAAACTGTCATCACACTCCCTTGTCCACAAAAACTCAGACCGCTCACTCATCAGGACGCTGTCTCCGGTGTCTATCTGTCGCCGCTGACGAAAGGCATATAAGACATTGTGAAACAATTCGCCAAAGGAAAGGTTTTTACCATGTGGAGCTATTTCTGTCAGCGTAAAGAAATAATTTAAAGGGTAGGAAAAGATTGTAGGTACATCTGGCGGAGCTCACGTGACAAATCCCAAGTGAAACCTGACATTACATAGGGCACGGTGACATCTAGCGGATTGGGCGGCAGGTGCATTTTCAGTGGCGCCGCCTACAGCTTCCAAGACGCCACCTACGGTGATCGCGCAGTCTACGGAGGTGCCGCCGCCTACAGGGGACGCCGTCTACAAATCTACGCTCGATTTTTGAAAAACACAGAAAAATTTTGGAACTGGAGTCTACATGACAATCATTGGACCACCTGTGGCGATCAGGGATGTTGTTACTGTTGTGTCTCCCAACTGTTTATTAATGTTAACGTGAGTTCAATTTACAAAGTATGAACAAGCGAACCCCGCGGCACGGCGGCTCCGGGCAGACTGCCTCGCAAGGCCCGACAGTAGCGCCACTCGCGGTGCGCCCATGAACTACGACTACGATGCGACACGAGGCCACGATGCAACACCCTCCACCCCCATACGGGAGCTTCCCTACAGCCTGAAACGCAGCGGAGGTCGGATGGTGCGCGCTGATCGGCGCGGCTGCGTCTCGTGACGCGGCGCGCCGGCCGTGTGCGCCTGCCCCGTCCGCAGGGGCGGCGCACTGACGGCGCGCGGCTGCTCCGTCTGCTGGTACTCGGCGTTCGGCCCGTCAGGAGCTCGGTTCTGTTGAGCTGATTCCGGCTCCGTGGTGGTCTGGTCGTGACCACCTGCCTCCTCCCTGGCCGGTGCCGGTCGCTCTTCCTCCTCCTCTTCTCTCTCCCCGAGAGAGCTGTGAGCCTCCGGGATCTGATGCTGCTGCCGGACGGGAGCAGGGTCGGTCGGATGCTGCTGCGACGGCTCCAGCGGAGCTGACTCGGTCGGCTGCTGCTCTTCCAGTCTTGCTGTTGGCAGGAGCTGGTCCGCATGGCGGGCCCAGACGGCCTCGCCGACGTCTACTTGATACGAGACGGGGCCCGTGATGCCTACCACTTCGCCGCGCCGCCACCGTCGGGGGCCGCCATATGTCCGCGCCCACACGGTCTGGTCTACCCTGAACTGGCGCGACCTTCCTCCCGCTGCCTCCCTCTGGTCTTGCTGTTTCTCTTGTACATCTCGTGTGATGCTTGAGTGCACGAGGTCGAGCCTGGTGCGCATCGGACGCCCGAATATCACTTCCGTCGGCGTCCGACCTGTCGTCGAGTGTGGCGCCGCGCGGTATGCCATCAGAAACGTGCACAGCCGGCGAGACCGGGAGCCCCCGTCCCTCAGCGCCGCGTTGAGGCCGTTCTTAACGGTCTGGACCGCTCGTTCGGTAGCCCCATTGCTGCTCGGGTGGTATGGTGCTACTCTGACGTGTCGTACACCGTTCCCACTAAAAAATTCCGCGAACTGCGACGCTGTGAACTGAGGTCCGTTGTCGGAGACAAGCTGCCGTGGTATACCGAGACGAGCGAACATGGCTCGCAGCTCCCGGACCGTGCTCTCTGTGCCCGTGTCTCTCATCGGACACACCTCCAGCCATCCGCTGAAACTGTCATGTGCCACGAGGAAGCTGGAGCCCTGAAACGGCCAGGCAAAATCCACATGGATTCGCTCCCACGGGCCGCCAGCCGGCTCCCAGGTGTGCAGCGCGCTCCGTGGCGGGGCTACTCGCTTTTCTACACATGCGGTACAATCCCGCACCAGTGCCTCCAGTTCTGTGTCCATTCCTGGCCACCACACGTAACGGCGTGCCACTCCTTTTATCTTGGCGCTGCCGGGGTGTCCGGTGTGCAGCTCCTGCAGTACTCGTGACCGCAGCCTCTGGGGTATTACCGCTGCACCTGCACCTAACACCTTCGCCAGCAGCGGGTCGCGCCGGGTGGCGTTTCCGATCTCGCGGGCTGTCAGCGGCACTCCCGCGCCGCCCATGAACAAGTGGGCTCCCGCCACCTCTCTGTCCGCCTCCGCCCGCTCGTTTCCGCTGCACGGCAGCGCCATCCGCAATAGACTGTCCGCGAGCGCCATGTCTGCCGTTCCGCGTAGCTCTACGCTGTACTGGTATGTTGCCGGGTCCATGGCGATCCGCTGCAGACGTGCCGCGGTCAGACCGGGGAGGTCGCGCTCGGGGCTCAGGATCCGGGACAGAGCCCGATCGTCCACGGTGAGAGTGAACTTCCGGCCGAACAAGAACCTGCTGAACCTCCGGAGCCCAAACTGCACAGCGGTGGCTTCCCGCTCAACCTGTGCGTAACGTCTTTCTGCCGGTGCCAGCGTCCTCGACGCGAACACAATCGGTCGTTCTGTGCCGTCCGGCATGCGGTGTATCAGAGCCGCGCCGACTCCAGTGGCGCTGGCGTCTGTTACCAGTTTGAGTGGCGTGTGTTGGTGCGGGGTCATACCGCACCAACACACGGCCGCTTGCCAGCAGCCGCTTTACTTCGTCTACTGCAGCCAAACATCTCGGCGTCCAGTTCCACGGCGAGTCGCGCTTCAGCAACGCGTACAGTGGGGCTAGCGTTGTCGCGAGCCCGGGCAGGAGACGACTGTAGTAGTTCACAGAGCCCAACAGGGATCTGAGCTGGTGAACGTCACGTGGTTCTGGCGCCTCCAGCAGCGCGGCTGTCTCGTCTTCCTCCGGCTTGATGCTGTCCGGGGTGATCCGCCATCCCAGGTAAGACACTCGCTCGCCCCGAGAGTGCATTTTGAGCGTTCTAGCCGGAGGCCGTGACGCTCCAGCCGAGTCAGGACCCGGTCCAGCCGTGTCGCCAGCTCTGCTTCGTCTTCCGCTGCGATGAGAACGTCATCAATGTAGCACACGCAGCCCGGCAGTCCCTCCAGCACCTTGTCCATTGCCTGCTGGAACAGGAAGCCGCAGCTGGCGATGCCATACGGCATACGGATCATCCCGAACGAGCCGCGGTGCGTCGTCACCGTGGTGAGGTCTCGTGACGTCTTGTCCAGCTCCATGTGCTCGTATGCCCGCCGGATGTCCAGCTTTGCGAACACTCGACCTCGTATGTTCGCGAATAGGTCCTCTGGCACAGGCAGTGGGTACGGATCCACCCGGAGCTGTGGATTCACTGTCAGGCTGTAGTTTGCGCACAACCTGACCTGACCGTTGGGCTTCAGCACTGGGACCAGCGGGGTCCCCCAGCCTGACGGTCTCTGTTCTGGGTCAACCTTCTCTGTGACTCCCTCCGTGATCCAGCGCTCTAATTCCTTGTGAATTAGAGGCATGAGGGCGTACGGCACAGGTCTGGCCTTCCTGTACACCTGACGCGGGTCAGGCTTCAGCGTGAGATTGGCCTTCAACATCTTCCCCGGTCCGTCGGTGAACACCGTCTCGTGCGCCTTGACGACGGACTCCAGCGTCGTCTTCGCGCCCGACTCCGGCGTGGTTCTCCCGTCAGCGTCCCCCGGCCGGCCGACCACGCTAACCGCTCGCCAGTTTAGTCGGAGCTGGCGCAGCCAGTCTCGTCCCAGCAGCGGCGCGCTCCCCTGTCGGTCACATATCGCCAGTCGCAGTGACCAGGCCTGGCCTGCGTGTTCCACCTCCACCGTTGCCTCCCCGCGGAGGGGCACCGTCTGACCGGTGTAGGACTGCAGACGTAGCTCCGATGCCCGCATGCGCAGTCCCGGGATCTTGACATCTCTGCCGACGATTGTCACCGGCGAGCCGGTGTCGATCATCACCGTGATGTCCTGACCGTTGATCCTCACTGTGATGAGTGGCAGGCCATCCCTCTCGCTCGGGATGTCGATTTGCAGGAGAATGTCCTCGAGGCGCTGTGGCTCACCTCCTTCAATCTCATTCACATGGTCCCCTGTGCGGCGCCGTGGACAGCTGGGCTGTAGATGGGCGTCCGACCCACACCGGAAACAGCGTCGGACGGGCGGGGGACGGCGAGTCTGTCCCTGCTGCCGCCGCTCCTCACGACGTCCATTATCCCCGGACGATGGCCGGTCGGCAGCGCCACGCTCCTGCACCCCGGCCGGGCAGTCCTTCTTCCAATGCTGTCTGGATCCGCATCGGAAACACTGGCCCCGCTGTGGCCGTTGTGGCCGGTCCGGCCGTACTGCGTTCACGGCCGTCCCCTCACAGTCGACTCCTGTGACTGCCGGCTGACTCCCTCTCAGCTGGACGCTCCGCTGACGCATGTCTCGGTACCCCCGCGCTGTCTGCCGGACGTTCGCGAGCGTCAGCCCGTCTCCTTTGGTCGCCGCCTCCTGCAGTAGCTTTTCTCTCAGCCCGGGGCTGCTTCCGACGCACACCGATCCCGGAGTTCCCTGTCCATCTCAGCCGCTGTATAGCCGTATTTCTGTGCTTGAATCCGGAGTCGCCCGAGGAACCGTTCGAATTCCTCGCCCGCTTGCATTTTTATTTGGTGGTATGCAGCCCGCTCAGTCAGAGCGCTTTTGACCAGCGACAGGTACGCAGTGAGCTTCTTCTTAAGCTTCTCAAAGTTATCTCCCGTCGCGTCTTCGTCCGGCAGCGTCTCGCTGAGATCTGCGACGTCCGGCCCAGCCAGATGGAGGAGCACCGCGCATTTCTTCTTGGTATCAGTTATGTTCACGGCCACCAAATAGCGCTCTATGCTTCTCACCCACCTTTCAAAGTCCTCCCCTGTATGATAGGGTGCCACCGTGGGCAGATGCATTCCCGGCAGCGCCATCCCTTCAGCTTTACCACGTCCCGATCAGCTGTTCGATCCGGCGCACTGACCTTAGCTGTTTTCCCCCGGTCCGATCAGCTGCTCTGTCTCGCGCACGGCGCTCAGTCGCTTCCCACGCTCCGATCAGCTGGCTCGCGCCCGGCCGCCCAGCCGGCCGGCTCGACTTCTCTCCGGCCGATCAGCTGATGCCGTGCTGACTCGCGAGTCACGCCACCGCTGGCTATCACAGCGCCTCTGTCGGCGAGCCGCCGAACTGCGCTTCTGGAGGTCGCTGACCCGACGACCCAGCGCCTCTGCCGGGCCCCCGCTGAACTAACGTCCAAAATGGCGGCACGCTGCTACGGCCGCTACGACCACGTGCCAGTCCTGGGGCCTTTGTGGCAACTGATGTCCCTAAGCCTGTCCCAGGGCTATCGGACTCCGTCACTGTGCTGCCCCTGACACACTGTGACAATAAATGGATGACATGACACTGCCCTGTCCCGTCGACCGAGTCAGAAAACTCCCGAAGCCCGTCGATTGATCACCTGCGTTTTCAAACACTGCTGCCATCGGCTCCACGCGCCCTGCCACTACTCGCAGTCCCCCACGTCCTGACGGTCCTCAGCTCCACGTGCTCTACCAGTCCTCGCAGTCCCACACGTCCTGCCGGTCCCCAGCTCCACGTGCCCTGCCAGTCCTCGCAGTCCCACACGTCCTGCCGGTCCCCAGCTCCACGTGCCCTGCCAGTCCTCGCAGTCCCACACGTCCTGCCGGTCCCCAGCTCCACGTGCCCTGCCAGTCCACGCAGTCCCACACGTCCTGCCGGTCCGCGCGTCGATTGCACCTGTCCCTACTTAAAAATCCCTTTGCTCGTCGCCAAGTTGTTGTGTCTCCCAACTGATTATTTATGTTAACGTGAGTTCAATTTACAAAGTATGAACGAGCAAACCCCGCGGCACGGCGGCTCCGGGCCGACTGCCTCGCAACGCCCGACAGTGGCGCCACTCGCGGTGTACTCATGAACTACAACCACGATGTCGAGGCTACGATACAACAGTTGCATCAATGAGGGTTCCTGTGTTGATCCGGGGTTACCTGCGTGGGTCAGAAGGCCTCACGCGTCAGGAAGTGGAACAATGTGATATGATGTATGCCTCTAGAGGCCTC
>NW_023596576.1:31241601-31328904 GCF_011947565.3 Pollicipes pollicipes
TTCTTTGAGGCGATTATCTCGATTGAATGTTGGTCAGTGCTATAGTATGGGTTTAACTGGGTGAGGGTGGCGTTAATCTCAATCAGATTGGAGGAAGAAACGAAATCATAAATTGATGACTGCAAGAATGTCGGAAACGGGACACGTACGATGGTTAACGTCCCGGTTACACAAGACTTCGTTTGCTTCCACGTCCGCAGTGCTGTTTCCATGAATATTGGCGTGGTCAGGTGTGCAGGGAAATGTTAACGTGTGATTTTATGAAGGAAAGGAGCAGCGCGTTTGATGCATACCATGGGGAGTGCAGAGAGTTTGTAGCGAGGAGTGCGAGTTGGTGCACATGACTGCCCTTTGCATGCTACCTTCTTTGATGTGGAGCACGGGTGTCAGGATTGCTGTTAGTTCAGCCGTATGCAGTGTTGCAAGTTGACAGGCGGTTCGATTTTCGATAATTTTGATGTGCGAAGGCAGCCCATCGCGTCAGGAGCCGACAGTATGTACAAAGTTGTGTTGGTCGTGTTCTTTGATTCCAGCGAAGAGTGTGTTCACTTCGGTTTCTGATACGTTTTGCTTTTTGTGTTTAAACAGAGGGACTGCGTTCGATATAGGGTCTCCCCAGAAGGGTTGCGGGCTGGGAGTCGGGTTGAAGGGAATGTGCGGGAGGTTAAGCGCTGGCTACTCTCGAATAACGCGGGTGCTGATGACAGGATACTGAAGTTCCACATTGGTAAGAGTATGGTTGGGGCGGATGTGTGCGAGAGTGTTGTATGCGGAGTTGCCAACGTGCGCCGTGGTGAGTGCGTAAAATCTGAGAAGTTGAATTTTTGGTCGGTGTGATAGGGTGGGAAGATTTGTGTCCGCGAACATGTTTGGGACCCGGAAGGTGTGAAGTGCACCAGTCACGATGCAAATAGCAGCATTCTGGATAGTCTCCAGCGTTTCGATGTTTTTGGAACAAATATCATCAGAAAGAAAGCCATTGTAGTCCAAGATCGGACATACCAGGGAGGTATTAAGGCGGAGGGGAGTGCGTCCGTCGGCGTCCTCCTCGCGTCGTGCTATGCATTTGATAATATTTAGTCGTCTGGCGCGGCGTCGCCTAAGGTCGGCAAAATGAGCATTGAAAATGAGACGTCGGTCTAATGTTATGCCAAAGCATTTAAAACTAAGAACAAGACGAATTATTTCACCGTTGGGGTTGAGGGAACCGCAGTTTGAAAAACAAAATTCGCTCAAAAAGATAACTGCCCCTGGCTTTCTTGCGAAGTCTGCAGTCCCCACCGTGTGCACCACGTGTGGATACCATGTATACCTCGTTGGGTAAAATGCATTGCCTGATCGACATTATCACGCGTACCCCACACAGGTACGTCGTCCGCATATGTAGAATATTGAAACCGTAAGGGAATACTGTTAATATTATTAAGAATATCATTTATCATTACGAGAGAGCTGGAGATAAGACACCGCCCTGAGGAAGACCATGATCCTGCGTCGGCGGAGAAGAGTGGGCATTTCCACAACGTACAGAAAACGTCCTATCAGTTAAATTTTTTAAATAAAATCGGCGAGTTGGCTAATATTTTTGTCGAAAGTGTTTCAAGCCTTTGTTGCATTTGTAACACAAATATTTTGACAACTTAGTGTGTTGCAAACATTAAAGAGCGTACACGTTTAAAAGAGCAAGATACATGAAACAGTGAGCATGAATCTAAATGAGGTTTTTCCCGCAGGAGCGGCTACTTAAAGCGGAACTCTGAGCTTTCCAGAAGGATTTCAAAAACAATGTTATTACTGATAAAATTGTGCGCGTCTGATCCGACGTAACTGATAAATACGAGAGGGTGGCATAGTCCCTATAATGTAAAAATTTAGCAACGGCCTAGAAGAACGCGGGCCTCAATACCTTAGAGATGCTGCACATTCGTAATCTTTGTCCGACGCTAAACACACAAACATCGCCTTGAGATCTTGTTTGAGGTACGCTAGTAAGGCTATGCATGCCTAGAAATTGTTTCCTATTCGGTGTGATGAGCACGCATCCCGCTGACAGGCCGCCTTCCGTACGCTCGGTACGACTCATCGGAATCTGTCGGTTCGGTGTGATGAGCACGCATCTCGCTGACAGGCCGCCCTCCGTACGTTCGGTACGACTCATCGGAATCTGTCGGTTCGGTGTGATGAGCACGCATCTCGCTGACAGGCCGCCTTCCGTACGCTCGGTACGACTCATCGGAATCTGTCGGTTCGGTGTGATGAGCACGCATCTTGCTGACAGGCCGCCCTCCGTACGTTCGGTACGACTCATCGGAATCTGTCGGTTCAGTGTGATGAGCACGCATCTCGCTGACAGGCCGCCCTCCGTACGTTCGGTACGACTCATCGGAATCTGTCGGTTCGGTGTGATGAGCACGCATCTCGCTGACAGGCCGCCTTCCGTACGCTCGGTACGACTCATCGGAATCTGTCGGTTCGGTGTGATGAGCACGCATCTCGCTGACAGGCCGCCCTCCGTACGTTCGGTACGACTCATCGGAATCTGTCGGTTCGGTGTGATGAGCACGCATCTCGCTGACAGGCCGCCCTCCGTACGTTCGGTACGACTCATCGGAATCTGTCGGTTCGGTGTGATGAGCACGCATCTCGCTGACAGGCCGCCCTCTGTACGTTCGGTACGACTCATCGGAATCTGTCGGTTCGGTGTGATGAGCACGCATCTCGCTGACAGGCCGCCTTCCGTACGTTCGGTACGACTCATCGGAATCTGTCGGTTCGGTGTGATGAGCACGTATCCCGCTGACAGGCCGCCTTCCATACGTTCGGTACGACTCATCGGAATCTGTCGGCTTGTGTTGGGTCTTGGGACGTGAGGGGTTAAACAGCCTGGATGTTCGTGTTCTTAGTGGAAAGCTCGTGATGCCTGATGCTCGTGATAGGCAATCTTTTAAACTCTTTCTCGGTGTACATCGTAGCCTTCGGGCTCAGGCGGCTATGTTCCGTGCAAGGTTTATTGTAGTACCGTGTTTCGGCTGTTAGATGCCGGAACCCGATAAATTACGTATTCAATGTCATTTTTATAGCAGCGTCATCACGGTTTCGAAGCACGTTCTGTCTTTACGTGCCGGAGTTTTGAAGTTATATTTGGCTCAACCTTATTTAATCGTGACTGTGAGCATGGCCTAAACTGTTGACTATTTACGATGCAATCAATGTCTTTTGAGACCGTCGTCAATAATTCCAAACTCATTACATATTTTTTTCGTTTATCACCTACAACAATGAGGTGGTCGAAATCCGATAGAACCCGAAATTTGGGGGCATGTCAATTTAATGAATATTTGGAATCTGCTATGTTACTGAGATGCCCACCAACTCAAAAGGTTCCTTAAACATGTGCTGTCATTAATGCCGTTTGGGATGGCACCGAAATTTGCAAACAGCCCAATAAAGTGACTAGCTTTCAGAAGTCTTTTGGAGTCCCACAGAATAATGAAAATTACGACACGCATAAAACAAATTAGCGTTTGGAAATCAAGGTTAAGCGATTGTCATCTGTTGATGAGATGCCTCTCCCCACTAAAGCGTTTCTAAAAAAGATGTCTTGTCATTAAAGCCGTTTCGGGAGCCACTGGATGTCAGAATTAATCCGGTAAATTGGGTGGTTTCAGAAGCATTTTCCGAGTCCCACACAATAATGGGAATTACGTCATACGTGTAATTACTTAGCATTTGGAAATAATTATTTTAAGAGCTGCATGACATTTCATAAAAATGTTTATAACAAAGCAACCTTAATTCTAAAGAATATGATCAGAAGCTACGTGCACCAACGTCCAATCAAACCCGCGATGGCTGAATCACAGACATGCAGACATGTGGAAAAGCCTATCAGTGGATCAATTAGCAAATCAGGGCTGCTCGACGTTCAAATGGTGAAATAAAGTCCAGCTAACAAGCATACCCAAACATCAGGACGGCACGGCGTTACCGCCGGTAACATCATCATGCTTTCTCATGATTTTACCATTAGGCTTTAACACTCGGCTAGGTCCCGGCATTAAAGAAGCAGAAAAGAATCTGAATTTGTCAGCCACCACCGCTGGCTAACAATAGCCATGCCGATCCTTACACTTTGTAGGGGTCCTCAAGTGGTGAATTTAACAGCTCGCCGCTTTCGTACAGCGGGTTCACGGGTCAATATCGTCCAGCAACAAAGCATGCTGCACAGCCCCAAAGTTCATCAATGGTACTTGTTGCCTCTTCTGCACCGTGGAGCTGTTGAGGCTGTAGCCAAAAGAGGTCCAACAGGTGACATGTTAGGTTGTGCAAAACCATGCGTTCCCCGACAAACTGCTCGCAGCCATGATCGAAAACAATAAGGAAGTGGAACGGAAGGCAGTGGAGAATATTCTCGCAACAAAGAAACAAAGCTCGCGTAACATTCAAGTCTTCGGCATTCCATAGCTGAACTGGAAAGCGTGGTCCTGCCTTGACACGACCACGCGAACAGGACAAATCACCGAGCCACAAGTGATGGGGCACATGACAGGCTACGCTCATGCCAGCGCCGGACATCAGCCCATGGGCCCGCCCTACCTGACTTCCCATGTTATCTCCAGATCGTCAAAATAGGTGTGAAATGTACCATGAATTCTTCACGATTCATGTTCGCTCGCTTTTTTGCTGCTTGTTTTTTCACGGGCTGAGGACTGACTAATGAATAGATCAGTCAACGCCAACCCTGTTATGTCTTCTCAAATCGTTTTTATTGAAATGCAGCTGCAAACTTGGGTTCCGACCACAGACGCAGAAACGTGAAAAAAATGTGCGGGGGGAGCAGGCTTGGGGTATGCTACAGGAAATTTTTCTGGAAAGCAAGCCAGGTGACCGCGGGAGAGCGCAGGGTAGAGATGAACGTCATTGTTCCCTCTTAATTCACACAGCAAATTGGGGTAATAATTAAATGTAATGGTTGCTATGCTAGATATGGATGTACAGCTTCTTCTCACTGGTGCACAATCTTACCTATTCGGCTCATCTATGCCACTCTGCAAATAAAGCTATTCAGCTTCCCAAGAGTGTCCGTCTATTTTGACTTTTCCCAGCGGGGGCAAAATTCCACGAGCGGATAGACATTTTGGGCCATTGAGCAGGCATTTGCCTCCACAGGGTACCTGCCGAAATACGACCTTGACATGGGATGGCCAAAGTTTGGAATACGAATCGATCGTCCATAGTGCGCCGGAGTTTTCATGCTCCTAGATTTCACCGACTGCTTTTCAAGAAGTAAGATTTGTCGCAGCATTTTAGGCGGAAGCAAAATCGGAAGCTTCAAATACCAACTGCTAAAACAATGCGACAAAAGTCATAAAAATGGAGTTCCCGCGGCAAAAAGCCAAGCCATAGAATGCAGACCATTCTATCTCATATTCCTTATTTGAGTCCTACTCCCGTCCGCCGTCGGCGGTCACCTGCCCTGGCCCGGCTGTTCCCCGCATGACTGGCTGCGAGCTGATCGTATTTTTTAAAGATTTGATCCAAATTCCCTGGATGGACGAACTTCTGGGATCAAAGCCCACGTTGAGCAGTGATTGTGTGAGCCCTGGCCCCTACCACCCGATCGCGCAGTTCCATGCTAACGGCAGACTTTGGTGGCGAAGGCGTAACGTGCCGCAAGGTTCGGCACGGTCCGTCCTGCCCTCTGACGTCAACTGACCTTTAGCGCGACCGCTGCCAGCGGCCGCAGGCCATATCTGTCAAGGGCAAATGGCGAGCGTCTAAAGCGACTCGTCTTCGCCACGGGTGGGTGGATCGGAATGCAGACGCTCTAACCAACTGAGCCAAGGGGACGGGACTGCCGCATTACCACCGGGACGTATGGCCGCTATGCTGCATATTTAGGGATGAATGTTACTACTAATTAGTGCGCAAAACATACATTAAACACCTGCAGCAGTACCTTTTTACGAATTATCTTCCCTCACCCCACACCACCGCAGAAACAAATCGGGAAGTTGTCTGCCTCCGGCATGAATTGGCACAGCGGATATTTAATTGATCCCTCATTGAACGTAGCCAATTGTTCTACTTTTGTAGGTAGGCAGGGGCGTAGCCAAAACCTCGCCAGAGGGTCAAGGCCATTGCCAACGGGGGCACAGGGTCAAAGAAGGTCGGCGTGATGGTGACCCCCCCCCCCTGAAAAAACCGCCAGATATGCTTATTTTTCAACAACGGACACAGTTTCTTCGCTTTATTGCTATTTTTGCCCTGCAACCAGAGCAGAAACAGAAACCACAAGCTACCGTGAGAATCACCGGCGCTGTTAATGTACCATACTTCAATGGACTCTTTCTAAACCGGTAAAATTCAGAAGCTTTGTCAGAATTCTTATATTGGTTACGCAGGCATACTAAGGAACCCGCGAAGGGAGGTTGCAGATCGAAATGGGTCCAATACGTGTGTTACCAATGATTGTCTGGCAACGTTGAACATTCAGTCAGAACCGGTCAGTCGTACGAGTTATGTAGCGTAGTTTTGAGCATATGCGCTCGCAAATCTTAGCAACAAAAACTGTTACGACAGGCGTTGCGTTCTCCGTAGACCGCGCAGCGTCGGCCCGGCTAGCATTGAGCCATGACCGCCGGCTGGACGAAAATGATGACGCTTCTGAAATAAGTACTGTTGAACAATTTAATCTATTAGCGATGCAAATTATGTGACATGGTTTTTGACACGCGACCAAATCACAAATCGCAAAAATTTTGCTCGCAAATCATAGTAACAAAAACCTCGACGTCGGGCGTTGCAGTCTCCCTAGACCGCACAGCGTCGGCCCAGTGGCTACCACTGAGCCGTGGGCGATGGGTGGACGAAAATGGTGACGCATCTAAAAGGAGCACTCCTGAACGCTTTGGGATATTATATTTCACATTTAGGAGGTAGTCAGTCTAGACGTATTTCTCAGCCGTGTGATTTTTGAATTGGTGATAAGAACGGATGCACCCATGCAGCACCGCGTAGTGGTTCTGGAGGCTGGTGGTGGAAATGGAAGAGTAACGGCAGAATCTTTATTTTTCTTGTTATTATAACTGCTTATCTATCTAGAGGACAAATAAAAATGGCGGCCGCCGCGTGGTATCGTTTGCAGTGGTCAACGCCATTCGGTTTTACGGAAGCTGCAAGCCAGCCATCGCAGTATTTGCTCCCGAGATTAGCCGCCAGCCAGCTCAAACCTTTTAATTTGATTTGTTTCACCAATCCATTCAACAAAATAATTAACGTTCTCACGCAAACATGGGATGGCCTTGTTCATTTCTCAACTCATTCCGACCCACTCTGTTCAACACTAGTGAGACCCCCCCTCCCATATTCCCTTCCGGGCAAAGGGTCCATTACGTAGAACACTAGGGTTACACTACTGCTTCCGATGAAGGGCTAAAGGGCCATTCTGTCCCATCGCGGGGTGTCTTCCGGCTACCATTCTGGTGTCACGGGGCGGGATCTCCTGGTCGACCCGGAGGCCTCTAGAGGCATACATCATATCACATTGTTCCACTTCCTGACGCGTGAGGCCTTCTGACCCACGCAGGTAACCCCGGATCAACACAGGAACCCTCATTGATGCGAACTGTTGTATCGTAGCCTCGACATCGTGGTTGTAGTTCATGGGTACACCGCGAGTGGCGCCACTGTCGGGCGTTGCGAGGCAGTCGGCCCGGAGCCGCCGTGCCGCGGGGTTTGCTCGTTCATACTTTGTAAATTGAACTCACGTTAACATAAATAAACAGCTGGGAGACACAACAACTTGGCGACGAGCAAAGGGATTTTTAAGTAGGGACAGGTGCAATCGACGCGCGGATCGGCAGGACGTGTGGGACTGCGTGGACTGGCAGGGCACGTGGAGCTGGGGACCGGCAGGACGTGTGGGACCGCGAGGACTGGCAGGGCACGTGGGGCTGAGGACCGGCAGGACGTGTGGGACTGCGAGGACTGGCAGGGCACGTGGGGCTGAGGACCGGCAGGACGTGTGGGACTGCGTGGACTGGCAGGGCACGTGGAGCTGAGGACCTTCAGGACGTGGGGGACTGCGAGTAGTGGCAGGGCGCGTGGAGCCGATGGCAGCAGTGTTTGAAAACGCAGGTGATCGATCGACGGGCTTCGGGAGTTTTCTGACTCGGTCGACGGGACAGGGCAGTGTCGTGTCATCCATTTATTGTCACAGTGTGTCAGGGGCAGCACAGTGACGGAGTCCGATAGCCCTGGGACAGGCTTAGGGGCATCAGTTGCCACAAAGGCCCCAGGACTGGCACGTGGTCGTAGCGGCCGTAGCAGCGTGCCGCCATTTTGGACGTTAGTTCAGCGGGGGCCCGGCAGAGGCGCTGGGTCGTCGGGTCAGCGACCTCCAGAAGCGCAGTTCGGCAGCTCGCCGACAGAGGCGCTGTGATAGCCAGCGGTGGCGTGACTCGCGAGTCAGCACGGCATCAGCTGATCGGCCGGAGAGGAGTCGAGCCGGCCGGCTGGGCGGCCGGGCGCGAGCCAGCTGATCGGAGCGTGGGAAGCGACTGAGCGCCGTGCGCGAGACAGAACAGCTGATCGGACCGGGGGAAAACAGCTAAGGTCAGTGCGCCGGATCGAACAGCTGATCGGGACGTGGTAAAGCTGAAGGGATGGCGCTGCCGGGAATGCATCTGCCCACGGTGGCACCCTATCATACAGGGGAGGACTTTGAAAGGTGGGTGAGAAGCATAGAGCGCTATTTGGTGGCCGTGAACATAACTGATACCAGGAAGAAATGTGCAGTGCTTCTCCATCTGGCTGGGCCGGACGTCGCAGATCTCAGCGAGACGCTGCCGGACGAAGACGCGACGGGAGATAACTTTGAGAAGCTTAAGAAGAAGCTCACGGCGTACCTGTCGCGGGTCAAAAGCGCTCTGACTGAGCGGGCTGCATACCACCAAATAAAAATGCAAGCGGGCGAGGAATTCGAACGGTTCCTCGGGCGACTCCGGATTCAAGCACAGAAATGCGGCTATACAGCGGCTGAGATGGACAGGGAACTCCGGGATCGGTGTGTCGTCGGAAGCAGCCCCGGGCTGAGAGAAAAGCTACTGCAGGAGGCGGCGACCAAAGGAGACGGGCTGACGCTCGCGAACGTCCGGCAGACAGCGCGGGGGTACCGAGACATGCGTCAGCGGAGCGTCCAGCTGAGAGGGAGTCAGCCGGCAGTCACAGGAGTCGACTGTGAGGGGACGGCCGTGAACGCAGTGCGGCCGGACCGGCCACAACGACCACAGCGGGGCCGGTGTTTCCGATGCGGATCCAGACAGCATTGGAAGAAGGACTGCCCGGCCGGGGTGCAGGAGCGTGGCGCTGCCGACCGGCCATCGTCCGGGGATAATGGACGTCGTGAGGAGCGGCGGCAGCAGGGACAGACTCGCCGTCCCCCGCCCGTCCGACGCTGTTTCCGGTGTGGGTCGAACGCCCATCTACAGCCCAGCTGTCCAAGGCGCCGCACAGTGGACCATGTGAATGAGACTGAAGGAGGTGAGCCACAGCGCCTCGAGGACATTCTCCTGCAAATCGACATCCCGAGCGAGAGGGGTGGCCTGCCACTCATCACAGTGAGGATCAACGGTCAGGACATCACGATGATGATCGACACCGGCTCGCCGGTGACAATCGTCGGCAGAGATGCCAAGGTCCCGGGACTGCGCATGCGGGCATCGGAGCTACGTCTGCAGTCCTACACCGGTCAGACGGTGCCCCTCCGCGGGGAGGCAACGGTGGAGGTGGAATACGCAGGCCAGGCCTGGTCACTGCGACTGGCGATATGTGACCGACAGGGGAGCGCGCCGCTGCTGGGACGAGACTGGCTGCGCCAGCTCCGACTAAACTGGCGAGCGGTTAGCGTGGTCGGCCGGCCGGGGGACGCTGACGGGAGAACCACGCCGGAGTCGGGCGCGAAGACGACGCTGGAGTCCGTCATCAAGGCGCACGAGACGGTGTTCACCGGCGGACTGGGGAAGGTGTTGATGAAGGCCCATCTCACGCTGAAGCCTGACCCGCGTCAGGTGTACAGGAAGGCCAGGCCTGTGCCGTACGCCCTCATGCCTCTAATTCACAAGGAATTAGAGCGCTGGATCACGGAGGGAGTCACAGAGAAGGTTGACCCAGAACAGAGACCGTCAGGCTGGGGGACCCCGCTGGTCCCAGTGCTGAAGCCCAACGGTCAGGTCAGGTTGTGCGCAAACTACAGCCTGACAGTGAATCCACAGCTCCGGGTGGATCCGTACCCCCTGCCTGTGCCAGAGGACTTATTCGCGAACATACGAGGTCGAGTGTTCGCAAAGCTGGACATCCGGCGGGCATACGAGCACATGGAGCTGGACAAGACGTCACGAGACCTCACCACGGTGACGACGCACCGCGGCTCGTTCGGGATGATCCGTATGCCGTATGGCATCGCCAGCTGCGGCTTCCTGTTCCAGCAGGCAATGGACAAGGTGCTGGAGGGACTGCCGGGCTGCGTGTGCTACATTGATGACGTTCTCATCGCAGCGGAAGACGAGGCAGAGCTGGCGACACGGCTGGACCGGGTCCTGACTCGGCTGGAGCGTCACGGCCTCCGGCTAGAACGCTCAAAATGCACTCTCGGGGCGAGCAAGTGTCTTACCTGGGATGGCGGATCACCCCGGACAGCATCAAGCCGGAGGAAGACGAGACAGCCGCGCTGCTGGAGGCGCCAGAACCACGTGACGTTCACCAGCTCAGATCCCTGTTGGGCTCTGTGAACTACTACAGTCGTCCCCTGCCCGGGCTCGCGACAACGCTAGCCCCACTGTACGCGTTGCTGAAGCGCGACTCGCCGTGGAACTGGACGCCGAGATGTTTGGCTGCAGTAGACGAAGTAAAGCGGCTGCTGGCAAGCGGCCGTGTGTTGGTGCGGTATGACCCCGCACCAACACACGCCACGCAAACTGGTAACAGACGCCAGCGCCACTGGAGTCGGCGCGGCTCTGATACACCACATGCCGGACGGCACAGAACGACCGATTGTGTTCGCGTCGAGGACGCTGGCACCGACAGAAGGACGCTACTTACAGGTCGAGCGGGAAGCCACCGCTGTGCAGTTTGGGCTCCGGAGGTTCAGCAGGTTCTTGTTCGGCCGGAAGTTCACTCTCACCGTGGACGATCGGGCTCTGTCCCGGATCCTGAGCCCCGAGCGCGACCTCCTCGGTCTGACCGCGGCACGTCTGCAGCGGATCGCCATGGACCCGGCAACATACCAGTACAGCGTAGAGCTACGCGGAACGGCAGACATGGCGCTCGCGGACAGTCTATCGCGGATGGCGCTGCCGTGCAGCGGAAACGAGCGGGCGGAGGCGGACAGAGAGGTGGCGGGAGCCCACTTGTTGTTCATGGACGGCGCGGGAGTGCCGCTGACAGCCCGCGAGATCGGAAACGCCACCCGGCGCGACCCGCTGCTAGCGAAGGTGTTAGGTGCAGGTGCAGCGGTAATACCCCAGAGGCTGCGGTCACGAGTACTGCAGGAGCTGCACACCGGACACCTCGGCAGCGCCAAGATGAAAGGAGTGGCACGCCGTTACGTGTGGTGGCCAGGAATGGACACAGAACTGGAGGCACTGGTGCGGGATTGTACCGCATGTGTAGAAAAGCGAGGGGCCCCGCCACGGAGCGCGCTGCGCACCTGGGAGCCGGCTGGCGGCCCGTGGGAGCGAATCCATGTGGATTTTGCCGGGCCGTTTCAGGGTTCCAGCTTCCTCGTGGTACATGACAGTCTCAGCAGATGGCTGGAGGTGTGTCCGATGAGAGACACGGGCACAGAGAGCACGGTCCGGGAGCTGCGAGCCATGTTCGCTCTTCTCGGTATACCACAGCAGCTTGTCTCCGACAACGGACCTCAGTTCACAGCGTCGCGGTTCGCGGAATTTTTTAGTGGGAACGGTGTACGACACGTTAGAGTAGCACCACACCACCCGAGCAGCAATGGGGCTGCCGAACGAGCGGTCCAGACCGTCAAGAACGGCCTCAACGCGGCGCTGAGGGACGGGGGCTCCCGGTCTCGCCGGCTGTGCACGTTTCTGATGGCATACCGCGCGGCGCCACACTCGACGACAGGTCGGACGCCGGCGGAAGTGATATTCGGGCGTCCGATGCGCACCAGGCTCGACCTCGTGCACCCAAGCATCACACGAAATGTACAAGAGAAACAGCGAGACGAGAGGGAGGCAGCGGGAGGAAGGTCGCGCCAGTTCAGGGTAGACCAGACCGTGTGGGCGCGGACATATGGCGGCCCCCGACGGTGGCGGCGCGGCGAAGTGGTAGGCATCACGGGCCCCGTCTCGTATCAAGTAGACGTCGGCGAGGCCGTCTGGGCCCGCCGTGCGGACCAGCTCCTGCCAACAGCAAGACTGGAAGAGCAGCAGCCGACCGAGTCAGCTCCGCTGGAGCCGTCGCAGCAGCATCCGACCGACCCTGCTCCCGTCCGGCAGCAGCATCAGATCCCGGAGGCTCACAGCTCTCTCGGGGAGAGAGAAGAGGAGGAGGAAGAGCGACCGGCACCGGCCAGGGAGGAGGCAGGTGGTCACGACCAGACCACCACGGAGCCGGAATCAGCTCAACAGAACCGAGCTCCTGACGGGCCGAACGCCGAGTACCAGCAGACGGAGCAGCCGCGCGCCGTCAGTGCGCCGCCCCTGCGGACGGGGCAGGCGCACACGGCCGGCGCGCCGCGTCACGAGACGCAGCCGCGCCGATCAGCGCGCACCATCCGACCTCCGCTGCGTTTCAGGCTGTAGGGAAGCTCCCGTATGGGGGTGGAGGGTGTTGCATCGTGGCCTCGTGTCGCATCGTAGTCGTAGTTCATGGGCGCACCGCGAGTGGCGCTACTGTCGGGCCTTGCGAGGCAGTCTGCCCGGAGCCGCCGTGCCGCGGGGTTCGCTTGTTCATACTTTGTAAATTGAACTCACGTTAACATTAATAAACAGTTGGGAGACACAACAGTAACAACATCCCTGATCGCCACAGGTGGTCCAATGATTGTCATGTAGACTCCAGTTCCAAAATTTTTCTGTGTTTTTCAAAAATCGAGCGTAGATTTGTAGACGGCGTCCCCTGTAGGCGGCGGCACCTCCGTAGACTGCGCGATCACCGTAGGTGGCGTCTTGGAAGCTGTAGGCGGCGCCACTGAAAATGCACCTGCCGCCCAATCCGCTAGATGTCACCGTGCCCTATGTAATGTCAGGTTTCACTTGGGATTTGTCACGTGAGCTCCGCCAGATGTACCTACAATCTTTTCCTACCCTTTAAATTATTTCTTTACGCTGACAGAAATAGCTCCACATGGTAAAAACCTTTCCTTTGGCGAATTGTTTCACAATGTCTTATATGCCTTTCGTCAGCGGCGACAGATAGACACCGGAGACAGCGTCCTGATGAGTGAGCGGTCTGAGTTTTTGTGGACAAGGGAGTGTGATGACAGTTTTGAAGATCCGCGGGCTGCGCTCGCGTCGTTCCCAGTGGTTCGACCAACAGAGGCTGGTCTGCCTTTCCAGCTGACCACCGATGCCTGCAAGCAGGGTTGTGGTGCTACCCTGACTCAGCGTTCTGCTACTGACTGAGTTTGTGGTGACGTTCGCTTCTGGAAAGTGGGTTGATCCAGGAAGTCGCTACAGCACGACTGAGCACGAGCTGCTGGCGGTCATCAGGGCAGCGCGTCGCTTTAGACATTTCATTCCTGGTGTGAAGTTCTTGGTTGTGACAGACGCCAGGCTCTTAAGTAGTTGTGGGGTCTGAATGGCCAATCTGGTCGCTAAGCAAGGTGGATCATTTATCTCTCGCTGTTTGATTTTGAGGGGGAACATCGTCGTGGGGTCGACATTCCACACGTGGACGCACTGACCCGCGACGCGTTCAAGAAGACTGAGAGCGGCGTCGAGCAGAGGGCGACTGAAGATGACGTGACGTTTATGGCCCGCGTCACACAGCTTCATGAGAGACCAGGGTCCAGAGATGCTGGTCAACCCGGGCGCCGTCCGTCTGTTTATAACACAGGGCCAGTTTCAGGAACAGGTGGAATTCTCGGCGTGGCGGTGGCTGCGCAGAGGGCCGAGGCCTCGAGGCTGACTGCAGCAGCGGCGGCGGCGCATGATGCTGATGCCCGAGCCGCGCGTGCCGACGGCTCTCGAGCTGCTGCACGTACTGCTGATGCGCGGACGTCGCCTTCTATTGGTACCTGAGCGCCATCTATGGCAGACTCGAAGCCACCTGTGGCTGGTTGGGTGCAACCGGAAGCTGTGACTTCGAGAGTTCTGCGAGAGGAAACGGCCAGGGACAGAGTGCTCTTGAAAGTGATTCGGTGTGTTCAAGGTGAGCCAATCAAGGCTGCTGACGATGAGGTTAAACTTAAATTCTATCTGTCTCAATAACCTTTCCTTTTCACGGAGGATGGGCTTGTGAAGCGTCTTACGAACTCGGACCGTGAACCACAAATTGTCATGCCTGGTGCTGTACGGCCGAGAGTGTTCGAACTTGCTCACCACATTGCTGCGGCGGCACATTTCGGTGTCGATAGGACGCTGGGTAGAATCACGCCCAACGTTTTCTGGTTTAATGTGAAGAAGGACGTACGGGAATACTGTCGCACGTGGGTGCTGTGTGCTCGAGTGAGAGGACCGAACCGTCCTCCACAGGGAGGGCATTGGGGGTGTACCCTTGGCTGGGGAACCCTTTAGGCAGTGGTCAGCTGACATTTTGAGACGGTTGCCCGTGTCCAGTTCAGGGAACTGCTCGATTTTTGTTGTGTCCGACCTTTTTACTAAGTGAGTGGAGGTGTTCAGCTTGGCTGACCTGACAGCTTGGGTTGGCTTCAGCCGTGACGGTGGCAGATGGCTTTGTGGGACTGTTTGCGCGCTACTCGGTTGCAAAGTCGATCTTGAAATCAGGGTATCAACTTTGAAAGTCAGCTGATCCGACTTCTATGTCAGAAGTTTGGCGTCACAAAACTGCGCTGTACACCTGTTCATGCGGCTACAAACGACCAGAGCGGTTTAAACTAACGCTTCGTGATTGTCCCGCGTATTCTGTGAACGACAACCAGTCAGGTTGGGACAAGTGGTTACCGCTGATGTTGTTCCCCATTTAAGAGCAGTATTCACAGTACTACTGGATTTACGCCGTTCGAGCTGTTGTACGGGTTTCCACCACACGCACCGTTGCTGTCGGAGTTAGGTGATGACTGGGACCAAGTGAAGAGTATGCCGTATCACTCGTACGTGCGTGACCTGCGGGAGCATTTCACTGTTGATCACGCTAAAGCGTTGGGAAATATTCTGCTAAGCAGGACAGGTCTCGCGTACCAAACGAAAGTGACATTTGTGACGGAGACAAGGCTATGTTGAAGGTGCAAATTGTTCGGTGTGGGAAAACGAAGAAGTTGAGGCTTTGTTCCGAAGGTCCCTACTGTCAATCAGGTGCAGGGGCCTGATTACGTCATCGCTGATTACCTGATTACGTCATTATGCTCGCGATAGGAAAAAGACGCCTGTTCGCGGGTCGAACATTAAGAAGGTGTCTGCTGGAGTCACTGTTGCTGTGTCGAGTGCTCCGCACACCAGTGCCGTGCCCGTGAGTGCGTCTGGGGCTGCAGAGCCTGCTCCGACAGTTGTCTGGGGCTGCAGAGCCTGCTCCGACAGTCGTCTGGGGCTGCAGAGCCTGCTCCGACAGTCGTCTGGGGCTGCAGAGCCTGCTCCGACAGTCATCTGGGGCTGCAGAGCCTGCTCCGACAGTCGTCTGGGGCTGCGGAGCCTGCTCCGACAGTTGTCTGGGGCTGCAGAGCCTGCTCCGACAGTCGCTGATGTATCGCAAACTGTTGACCAGGAGACCGCTAAACCCGAAGTGGCCAGGTCACCGTCGACAGATAACAGAGGATCGTCTGATGCTTTGTATCGCACACGGAGTGGTAGGGTTTAAACCCGAAGTGGCCAGGTCACCGTCGACAGATAACAGAGGATCGTCTGATGCTTTGTATCGCACACGGAGTGGTAGGGTTATGAAACATGTTAATCGTTTGGAGTAGCAAACGTGGTAGTCCTTTCGTCCTTTCTTTCGTAAGGTGAGGGTGTTGTCGGCCGCCTTTGATTGACCTTATCCTTGTCCTTGACCTGGAAGTGCTACAGCTGTTCTGCGACGCGCTCTATTCTGATTGGCTGTTGTCGCGGTACCAGCCGAGGTCGGACGTGGCGCGCGTTTTCGGGCTCTCTGTCTCAAGACTTCGCCGCGGATGTATCGGTGTTACTTTTGTATTGGCTACGGCCAATAAACCTTTGCGGAGACCGTGCTGGGTGGCCTGTGTGGCATCGGAGTCTACGCGAGAGTTTTAGGGCAGAAGACAGTACCTAGTCATGCACTGTTGCGCTGGGTGAAACTTCCCTTTCCTGATTACGCTGCGTTATGGGTAACCTTCCAAAAAAGAACGTCTGTTAGGCCTCCAATCGCGCTAAAGAGCGGAGCAAATAACTGGGCCCGTTCCTAGTCATCACAAGAATTCAGAGGCGTAACTTTCTGAAGTGTTGGCGCGTCTGGCCACCACACCCGAGCGTAACGTTACGCTGTCCAAAACCTCCCCCTTTCACCTCAGCCCTTGCGGTTTTGGTTTTGAATATCTGTTCGTACCTGTTCTCGTTCTGCAGTACATCGCTAGTTTGATTGGCGTATGTTATTTTGTTGAAAATATATAAACCCCTACATAATCACCCTAACTTCAAACCTTTTCAGTCCTCTTCCGTAGTGCTCGGCCTTGTTTTCGGATGATTTTTTACTACACGTGCAACACTTTTTGCAGTGACCTGGTGCTCTTTAGTTTGGCTCAGGTCGATGAAGGCTGGAATGAATGAATTTTCGCTTTCTCATTTGCACAATCTTTGTTTACATATTCTCGTATTGATTTCCACAGGACTTTCCGCACTCAGCAAAACAAGGCAAAACACTTTAATAACGCTATCAACACCGGCAATCAAAAAGGTGGTTCGTAGCCTAAACATGGTGGCATGAATCCATACAAAAATTCCAGTAAAGCCTTTATCGGACGGGTATAAAACAACACAAGAAACCATTCCTGTAACACACGACACACAATACCCAAACAACATGCATAGTGTAATAAGAAGTTCCACCAGCTCAGGACAGTTAGAGCACAATCTCTCCGGGGAGACCATGCGCAGGACCCGACAAAGTCAAGACATTGGTTGCAGCGAGATAAAACACATTCATCATGTGTGCCCACCTGTGTCAGTGATTTACGCCTACGTTTACCACCGACGACACGGCAAAGATCCACAGAGTTGAAAGCGCAAGACAAACCTCCCTCACGAAGGCCTCAAATACGTCATCTCAAGATGAACCGCTGCTTTCCTCTGCTAATTTCATGGGCGCAAGTGACACGTTTACTGTGCACCGGTGCACGAGAGCAAGCAGTGCGACAACCACCCACAACTGGTGTGTGAGATACGCCGCGTTGCAACGGGGCAAAACAAGACATAGCACAACAGCAGCATCCCAAGAGCGTCAGCACACCCCAGCACGTATACAATGAACCTCACCGGTCTTTCCCCTCCCCCGTAAACCACCATCACTGGACCCATCAGGTAGCCTTCATCGATCATCTCTAGCATCCTAGATATTACGACGAGGCCCGTTTGCCCACCTCCATCAGAAAGCTGTACCTGACCCGTTCACCACGCGTCAAAACATGGCGAAGACCGTTGGTGTAGCTCTACCGAAGGCCACTCGTCTACTCAGGGCTCTACGTCAGCCCTGCTTTCCCAACTCTATCTTCTTCTGGATGGCACGGACCGAGTGGAAGATGAAGGCGTCCAGAAGACTGGCCACGGTGAAGACGCCGCCGACAATGGCGCAGAGGTTAGTGGCAAAATGACCGACCGACCTGGGGGCGGAGCAGAGGCCGATCACCGCTGGTCTCTACCGGACACCACCGACCAGCGAACACCCAGCGCTCGCGACACGTGACCAGGCGGCCACGCGCTGGCAGTGCTGATGCTTTCAAAGCTGACCACCAGTGTGATGAAGCGGCAGGCTGAAGCTTATATAGAACCAAAATGGTAGTCATTTCGTGTCGACTATTTGTTTCAACAGCATGCAGTTTAGTATTACGCAAAGACAACTCACTTGACTTTTTCGCTGTACTTGACCATCAGCGGGGCAAACTCGTACACGAAGAACACGCCCGGGGCCGAGCTCCCGTCAGAAAACTCGTTCAACGCCTGAAATTGTCACAGAATGTTGAGAATGGCATATGCCCATAAATACTAGGTTGGCTCAACCGCGAATGTCTACAGGCCTGCACTCATCGCGCGCCGGCTCCCACTTTTCAATGTTTGACAACGGGGTAGACAAACATTCAACATCCTAACAACTTATCAGCTTCGTCAAGGACATCGATTTTGGCCGTCATAAGCGCCGTTGCATACTAGACGCACATGTAAAGCCTGGCTGGCCCGGCGCCCGTTACCTGCACGAAGTGTGTCTTACGATCTAATCTCAGCGGGCACATTCATCCCGGACCAACGGGGAACTCTGCTCTCGCGAACGCTCGAGACACCGGTCTTGTGTGTTTGATCACATTTGCTTTCAGGAATCGTAAGATAATTTTTTTCATATTGAAAAGTAGGTATGACTCCAGTACATGTGACACCTTACCAACGCACCAGGCACATCATCACACACAATTCATTCTCTTTGGCCCGATATCGGGACGGCCACTGAAGCTAACCGCAGTTCAATTTTCCCCCAAATACACAAACATCCATGCAACGCAAGAAGATACAAAACAAAAACGGGATACCTTACCCCTTGATTGTATCGAAATTCCGTGGCGAAAAAGCGAGACAACTAGTCCTAGTCTGTCCAACAGCATTTCCTTCACGAATTAATTC
This sequence comes from Pollicipes pollicipes, assembly GCF_011947565.3. NCBI lineage: Eukaryota > Metazoa > Arthropoda > Thecostraca > Pollicipedomorpha > Pollicipedidae > Pollicipes > Pollicipes pollicipes. Next base: position 31,260,573 of record NW_023596576.1, read on the forward strand.
TGAAGAAAGGTTGACCATGTCCAGCTTAACATGGGTTGGCCATGTTCGTACAAATTGTTGGTCCCATTTTGAGTGCGATCTTAAGACGCTTAATTCATGGGACCCATCAATATACTTTGTTTCGATATCTTATCAATATCCATATCTCTCCATATAAGACCCCCAAAACCCGACAACGTTCATAACTGTTATTGGTTTAGAAAGAACCAAGTGAACCATTTCAAAACTGATGACACTCGGAATTTATTTCATGCAGTGACTAGCACACATTTCATTCATTTTTATGCCGTCTAAATGTAGCCAAAGAAAGCTTCTGCGCTCTCTTTAAGTTTAAAGGGAAACCATAAAAGAGCAAAAGGCCAATTGGACGTCCTGTTCCAATGATGGGTCTTTCACCAGCATAGAGTCCTTCGTCACCCCGATGCCCCGTTGCCAAGGCTGCGTCCCTGGTTGCGGAGTTTTCATTCTTGAAGTGGAACAATACCGGCAACATGCTAATATTAAACGGAATGTTCCACAGTTGAAAATATTGAAGCAAGAATCAGATATGATGAAATAAGCTCACTTAAAGCTTCTGTTATGCATTAAGTGGAAAACATTGCTCTAAACAGCAAAATGTCTCTATTTAGTAAATATGCTCCTGAATACGTCATTGTTTTATTGCGCCATCGTACCTAGAAATTGATTTCGAGCCAAAAGACGACCGTTTTATCTTGAAATTGTCTTCACATACACCAGGTATGAACGGCTCGACAACTATATGTTCTTCGCCTTGATCACCGCATAGTTAATGAGGTAGTAAGATTTAAATGACGCTCTTATGGCGTCATGAATGTCTGGGCGACCTTGAAATAGTCTGCACGAAAAGGTCTGCACACCATCGCGGGCACATACCTCAGATACTAGAGGAGTTTAGGTCCTAAGAAGAGCAGGGCTGTAAACGGCGCCGAATGATCTTCAAAATGGCTCTTTCAGTTCAAAACCGTCCACAAATGTGGAATGCCCCCTTTAAGCCGACCTTTGGCCGGATGCTACTGAATTTGTAATATTCAAGGTTTATCCGTACCCACATCCCATGCCCTTCACACGAACGCAACAGTCAACAGGTTCCACTCACCTGGTGGTAACGGGTGACGGAAAACTGGTTTGTAAACAAAGTAAAATCATCTCTTCTCTGCCACATCGTTGGGACGATCTTGACAAAATATTTGTACATAGTTCCACCTGAAACAAAAGCATGTCATGATTGTTCGGCGGTCACAGTCACGCTCACATTGGGATGCACATCGCCCAGGCGAAATCATACGTTCTGGGCGAGGCAGGTCGCCGAGAAGGAGAGAGCGGGACTGTACAGTGGTGCGTCCATTCGCGCAAGTCAGACGACAGTAGTTCCCATTTCTCCCAATAGAGGGCAGTACTGGGTAATCCCTCAGATGCTTTGTGTGATAGGTACCCTTAATATAATCCATCCATGAAAGGTTTATTGAAATAACGAGAAACAACTCCCAGATTCATAGTGAAATGTTTAACAACCACAGAACAAGGCTTTGGGGGTAAAATGGTAAAACCAGCAAATATCTCAAATCCCTTATATAGCTACTGAAAATATCATTCTATATATAATATTCTCACTCACAAAAATGCACCACTCGGTCTTGGCTTTCGCAACCACTAGTTTCTGACATACATAGGTGCTCTACAGTGCTGCTAGAAATTCTCCCTGAATCCAGAGATCTAAACTCGCAACTAGTCATCCCAGAGGCAGATGTCTGCCAACGCCACAGATAAGTGTGCACATTTATGCATACCTCTCAGATCAAGCCACCACGCACCACCGCGGGACCCTTTCGAATGACAAATCTGGCGCCGCTACCCTGGCTGCCGTCGTGCCCACTGGACCTGGACTTGCCATTGGTAATATTTGTTCGGATCCATCTGATTCAACGCATGCACTAATAAGACACATGCTTTTGATGAAGTGCTCCTGTAGTGAAAATAAAATTGAAACCACCCAGCGCTCGCGCAATGACTGCATTTCACTATTGCAATTCCACCATCTCCCATCCACAAGGGTGACGGCCTATCAACTGCTGAACGGCCCAGGAGACTCGGGACCTTCAAAGCCACTATCAAAACTGAAGGCGTTTCCAAGCCTGCCTTCACACACCACAAGCGGGATTTCTCTGACAAACACGGGCCTGTGAGCCCGTCGCCGTTCGCCATCTGACGCTAGCCTGCGACGCTGTCACCGCCCACTGCCGGCCAGTGTCAGCACCACTCCCGGGCCTCGGCCTCCAAGGCGCCCGCTTGCCCTTACATTCAGTCCACCGCCAGCCCTCCAGCTGGAAAAAAACCTCTGATGTCGTCACAGCCATGGCCCACATTGTGTCTGCAGAACATTCCATCCGTCTCACAGGACTGCAACAGTAACAATTCCTAGCATTATCATTTCTATGACGTACTTAGGTTACCGTGGTAATTGAGTTAATAGTTACCAAAGATAGCTTATTGAGTTATAACATAGACTATGTATTGACACATGTCGTCATCTGCGTAATAAGCGTCTGCGAGCGAAAAGAACTTACCTCAGCAGTTCGGTGCACTGCGGACATGTTTCAACTACAAAATTACTCAGTCACTTGACTCCACCAGAAAACAATGCTTGCAATTTCGCCAGGCATAATGATTCTGGGGATATCAGGTCTCCATCTCGCCTTTAAGTGCCCATTCGAGCCATTGTCATCAGGCGCGCCTAAACCCTGTTCATTTGCTCTTCACTCAAGACATTTTTAATATTTTTCCATTTTCAAAATAGGCAACATCACTGGGAAGACTCGACAATGGTCCAAATCTGTCACGCGCTTGATGTTTTTCCACAGTGATGCTTAGCAAAAATAGCGCAACGTGTATGGGGCTTCATTTTTTCTAAACAAAAACCAAGTTGTTTAAACGTTTGTCGACAAAGGGTAAGTCAGATAAGTAGAAACTATTCCTCAATATTGCCACAACGAATTGTGTGAATCCGATGATGATTGAAATCGCACCATGGACAGGAATATTGAAAAATCCCTGTCCGAATCGGTACTGTGACTTTCAGTAGCGTTTGTCTATTGGTCTGGGCCAATCTCACTGGCGATTTGTGTAACCAATGGTTGGGATGAAGGTGGGGGACCTCCAAATTTTGCGGTTATTTTGTCTCTTCCAATTTACCCAGGGATGCATGCTTGTCACGCCGCCCTCTTTCAAAATGACTTTCTGGTCAACTTGTTCCTTCTACAATTAAGTTGCCTATGGGACCGACCGGCACGAAACCCTTCCAAATCGTTGCACCATGGTCGAAAATACTCTTTCCAGCATACACTGATGGCGATGTCTTTTTGTGGCGATGTCTCAAGAATCGCAGTATGGGGCTATCTGCAGTAAATTTAAGAAATTCAGGACCTTTTGTGCCTTTTCATCCGACCAAAGATCACACTCTTTTAGAAAGGGAAGATTATCGACAACTGCGCATCGATTTGTGTAGATTTTTTGGGCTGACTGGCTCTGGCTCCCATAGACCAAACGGATGGGGTTGCCTGCGAACTGCTTTCGCCGGCCCCGTAAGCTTTTGGTGCCCGTTGACTTGACCCTAGGTCATAAACTTCTGCGAAGAATAAGTTATCGACAATGGCGTATTGATAGGTACAGGTTTTGGGCCAACCGGTGACATAGGCTCGGAGCACAGGGCCGTCCGCAAACTGATGCTTGACGGCTTCGGGCGTTTCTGGCGGCCTTTGACCAGGCTCAAGGTCACTATCTTTTGGAAGGGACAGTATAACGACTACGACAAATCGAAAGGCCAATGCTTTGTGTACATCGGTTACATAGGCTCGGAGCATGCGGTTGCGTGCAAACTATCTTTCCCGTTTGGAGCATTGTTGACGACCTTAGACCTGGCCTAATGTTACCACCTTCAGGACAGGGTGAGTTACCGACCAAGCGGCTTCGAATAATGGAAGTTTGGTGACAATCAGTTTCATGGGCTCGGGGCATGGGGTTGTCACCAGGTTTGGCAGTCCTTAAACCTCTCCTATTCCGCATGTTACCGGCTCCGCGTTTATCAACGTATATTGAAACACCGGTTTAATTAAGCATGGGTGCCTGAAAATACACCACGAACGAGATGCAAACAATCTAAAACTATTGGCTACCACACCACGGGTGGTTGACGAATTATGGATTGCAGGAATTCATTAGCAAATCCGATCGGTCAAATAGATCCGTAAAATCACCACCAGTTCTTACACTGGGATAAGATCGAGCACAGGAGAGTAATTTTGCAAAATAAGTTGGGAGGAAAGGCAAAACAGCAAAACATGTGTTTGCGCTACATGCACTAGATGCGTCCCAGATGCGCCGCGCTGAGTCCGTGCCCATCTACATCTTGCTGTGCTCGGTCCGCACCTGCCAGCAGGGCCATTTGTGTTTAGTCCGTACCTGCCTGCATTCCGGCGTGCTCAGCCTGTGCCTGCCTATGGGGCCTGTCGTGCTCGGTCCGTACCTGTGCGCGGGGCTGACAGTGCTCGGTCCCTTCCTGTCTGAATAGTCACCGTGAGTGTCAAGCCATGTGTGCTGCGTTCCCGAGACGTTGATGTGCGGTGCTATGTTTAATGCCAAAGTGGGTAGAATTGCAAGGGATCCAAGTTGCACAGGTAAGATGACGCAATCAAACAAGGACGCATTGAGAGGGATATTTACTAAGAAGAGTAATTCTGTTGTTTAGATCCATAACTTCCACCGAAAAGTATGCCAAAACTTATGAGCGACCGTATTTCATCATATCTGTCGCTTGTTTCGATATCTTTAAATTTTGGATAAATTTTGGAACACTCCCATTAAGGGCAGGATTGTGAACTGCCCGAATGATCTTCAATATCACTATTTCAGTCCAAAGCCGTACGAATGTGGAATACCCCCTTCCTCGTAAAAAACAAATGTGAGATCACTGCACACCGTGGAATATTCGACGACTCCTGATTCGGCGCCGGGGGCAACGGACTTTCTCCACACTTGAGGAGAAAGGGTGACAGCCCTCTCCATCCCCGCTCCGAAGTACCTGCTCCCTCTGCGCGGGCATGTTTACATCCCACGCCGATCTAATTCGAACGACTTTGCTGAATTTACGCTCGCAAAGCACATGATCCTATCATCCATCTACTTCTACCTGATTGGCTCGCGGCTTAATGCACGCACCAGAAATAATCTACCTGCTACTGGCATAAAAAGCACACTCGTACATTTTCAAGTGCGTGCTTTCGCTACTTTCAAGCTGATTGCGCACTTCATCCACTAGGCACATAATCATACAACATCGAATTCTACGCATTCGGCTCCATGTTTACATGCACCTACCTCCAAAAATTTCTTCATTATCGGCAGGAAGGCAGTCTTATGTCCCCGCCCACCAACCTCGGCAGAAGTTCTGGCGTAAACATTTTCAATTTCCATGCCAACTGCAGTGTAAGTGTTGGCTGCGTAAGCTTGCATAGCACATCATAGTATTCGAATTTAAATTCTACGCGACTGGCTGGCTGATGATGTGCACCTGGCACCCACGGTTCACTCATTATCGATAAGAAGAAAGCCGGATGTTCTGGCCCCGTCATACCCCCTACAATTCTCGTGTGTACGTTTTCACTTTTCAAGCCTTTGTGTTTCATCACTTAGCAGCACGGGTTTGCAAAACACACCATCACACTTGCCATAAATCCTACGCAATCGGCTCGCTGGTAATATGCAGCGGGGTAATAAATACCGGGAAGAACGACTTTCTGTACAAAAACAACCAGTATAAAACTGAGACACTTAATTTGCAATATATTGCAAATTCCTTCCATACCTTAGTGATCTGTTTCAGCTATCTGGTGGAACCTCAGCCAGTCTGATGAAAATGATCCTTTCTTACCGTTTCCTTCTGTATGTGGTGACTTAAGTAGACTTTTCGGTTAAAATTCGTTTAACCGGTGGTGGAAATATCTGCATTGATGGCAATAATCCAATCGATGGTGAAATGTTTATTTGAAGTATGATTGATCTCACCCGGTAGCAGTGTCCATTTTGACTATTTTAATTTATCTTTGGTAACCGGCTAAAAGGGAGCCATTTTTCGTAAACCTTGGTTCCGTCCATCCTCGCCGGCTCCGCGCGGCCTCCATTCGCGCTGCCGGCGTCGCATGTGGGCCAGTTTTCGGTGCGTGCGTAAGTGTATTCGTGAAGGGCCCCTTGTTTGACATTTTTCAGTGCATGGTCTAAAAAAATTGGCCTTTCGCAGCCTATATCTGAGAGTCTACTGCCAGTGCAACTTGAGCTTGTCAGAAAGATGTTGGTATTGCTGGCTGACCCTTGGACATTACAAGTTGCCATCGCATAAATCAAAGCAGAAACTGGTCACTGAAAGCTATAAGCAAAGCCCACTTTTAAAAAACAAAGTGCCAAAGTAACTTTGAACCTGTTCCATATGTATGTTCCCGATTTGGTTAATGTTAATCATCTTGGACAGATGGGTGTTGGCACACACCAACAGAACATTGCCAATATATGACCATGTGTTGGAAGTGTGCAAAGCCCCAATACTAACACACAAACAACACCAATGATACTGATGGATCCATCCATTCTCATGCCCATGACAAAAACAACACTCCTACCACAGCATATAGTAAACAGTCAAAATCTTGTAATTGATATATCGGTGCACTGCGTGCTCACCGACTGACCTGCTAATAATTTCCATTGTTTCCTCCTACTAGACTTAGACTGTCCCCAACCTTTTGTTTAAATCCAATTTAGTGCTGGAATGGATTAATACTACCTCCTTACTTCACCTGTTTTTTTTTGTTTGTCAGTCTGCACACTATACCTGGGTGTGGTTTCTAAAATAATGTGAATGCCAAGTGCTCAGATTTTTCAGTGCTTCAAGCTGCCTCATTTACATTTGAAGCATGCATGGTTGCATCAATAATTCCCTTTGCACATTGCAGGCATGTGCCTGGATCTCAAGGGTGTTTTAAGGATCTTTGATGATTGTCTGGTCATAACAACTAGGGGGTTCTTAGCACATGGCTGGCACATGGGTTTGTGAGTCTTTCTCACCTTTATGGGCTCTGATCTGACAAAACTGAGAAGTTATGAAGGAGATGTGACTGAAAAATTCCAGCAAGCCACACCCATGTGACCCTGGGACACTTGCTGCTTGGTGGAAACCAGCCATACTGCTCATGCTGAAAAGCATGATTCACCTTTCAATTCATTACTTGCACAAATCCAGGCTTTATCAAGGAATTGCCCCTTTTGTACATTGTCTTTCACTGATTAAAACAGCCACAATGGAGTACTATTCATAGATGTGAAGACCATGGAATGGTGCATGCCAGAGGATATTGGGGATATTAAAAATAAATAGTATCACATTACGCACTTGCAATGTTTTGTATTTCTACCTCCTCTAAGAAGCTGTTTGCATCACCAAGGCCAGTTTCTGCTTCACCAAAAAGTATCCGGCTATTGGCCATTGCTGCAACCAACCTTGTGAAAGGTGGGATGACAGAACGCCGAAATACGACCACGCAACACGTATTGGCATGTCGCTTGCTACCGCAAGCAACATGCCAACACATGCTGATGTACACAGAAGCATATCAACACGCCACCTAACAGAAGGGGAAGGAAGAATGCCATTTATTGCAAAGTGCTGCTAACCAGCGTTGGTAGCAGTGAGTGCCAGGCAAGAAATCGCGTAATTCCATATGGTGACTTCCCATGACACAGTGGTGTTTGATACCATGTTTTACATGTCTCCAAAGTTTGGCGATCCTGTTCCAGGTGAAACATGCCAGTTCCTGCGGGATATGGAGCCCAAGGGCCCAGCTGCTTTGACAGGATGAAGATGGGATTTGGAATTGGATTCTGCGTCGGCATGGCAAGCGGAGCTATTTTTGGAGGCTTTTCTGCACTGAGGTAAGAAGTCATACTTTGGGTCATACTCGTGGCCACAGCTGCCTCTGAGGTCTAGTCAGCCATCTCTGTGGTCTGGGCAGTCAGCCATCTCTGTGGTATGGGTAGTGATGGTCAGCTGTCTCTGTGGTCTGGGTGGTGATGATCAGCCATCCATGTGGTCTGGGCAACGATCGTCAGACTTCTCTGGTCAGGGCAACGACGGCCAGCCAGCTGTGTGGTCTGGGTATGGATGGCCAGCCATCTCTGTGTTCGGGGTATTGGTGTTCAGCTGTCCTGTGGCATGGACACTGAGGGTCAGCTATGCATAGCTCGCGGTATGGCAAAGTTGAGTGACATTGTTATGGCGTCATATATGCCTGGGTGATTCAAATAGTCTGCACATGTTCACGGCCGTATAGCTAAAAAACTATAGGGCTTTAGGTCTTGAGAAGGGGAGAGATGTGAACTTCACCGAATAATCTTCAAGACGACCTTCTCAGTTCAAAACCCCATCCAAATGGGGAACGCCCCCTTTAAGATTTCTTACCAAAAAACTTTGTCAGAATTGCGACAATCGCACCAGGTTTGTAGAAATCCTGACGGAAATCCCCGGGATCGTCCATCGTCATCATCACCTCGCTCGAGCAAGCCTCGATCTGCCTGCGGCCCCGCTCGTAATCATTCCCACCCTCGGCTGATTTACACCTGTTTGCTTCAGGTACGGGCTTCGTGGCCGGGAGCTGATCAACAATGTGGGCAAAGTGATGCTCCAAGGTGGTGCGGTACCTTCGGCACGTTCATGGCAATAGGCACGGGAATCCGGTGCTGAAGGATCTCGTCTACCGTGTGTATTTCACCAGAATGATTGCTGAGTCTGATCATTATTTGGAGTCGTGTTATGGAGTGCAATGTACGCAAACGTCAAGTTGTGGAATTTATAGTATAACCCCGTGTAAAATAAAGGCTTTGGGAGAAAACACTGACCTGTCTTTGAGATTTATCCTCAAGAGTCTGGAAGTATTGGACCGCCTGCATCGAACGGACATTTATCGGAACATTGATGCGCCCCGTGCGGTTCGAAGGCACATTCTAAAACAATTCAGCCCCATTTCAGCGACTGGTTAACACGCAACAGAGTTCGTGTGCAAGCATGGCCGACGGGGTGAAGGTGTCATGTGCTCAAGTGATGTTTCGCCGTCAACGTTCATGTTCCGAATTTAATTACGCGAAGAACTTGGAACGCGTGCTTGGGAATACGCAACAAGCTTTTCTTAAACGATGCTCCGAACAGAAAGTCATGCACAGAAGCCTTTTGGAATTTATGAAAAATTTCGAGTGATTCTCCACCAAACCAGTGTTCTGAAAGAAGGCTGAAACAGTCCGCATATCACCTAGGCCGTAGAAACAACTTTGTCTCGAACTGCCTTCTTTCAGATACCTAGTGACCATTGAGCCAGTGCCACACCATAGCGGAAAAAAACGGCCGTCCAATAGTACCAGTGACGGGGCGTCGCTGGGCGTTGCCACGGAATGATGTAACACTCTGTACTCATTTCGTGAAACAGCGGATGACCGCATCATTACGGTCGTCGGTTGTTTCCCGGCATTCGTTTCACAGGGCGCATAATTCGTATGGCGTCTCACAGTTTGGTGTCTTCGCATTACCGAATACCTACGTGGCGACGCCAGCCTCCTGGGGACGGTCAGGCGCTGAAGCGCGGTCCGGCCGACCAGGCGGATGCATGGCTACGACCTTTGTATGTCTTTCCACGTGCGCTCAAGCTAATTAATCTCCCACTTGACCTTCATACCTACGAATTTCGCTCCTTGCTTAGTCTTATCGACGCCACAAACGTTGTCACGCGTCGGCTTCAGCTGCGGGTGGTGATTTCAAATAAATGTACCGAACCATGGCCTTCAATATATATATATATATATATATATATATATATATATATATATATATATATATATATATATATATATATATATATATATATATATAGATGATGGCCGGATATCTGTCCTAGTTAAGACCTTTAGCCAAACACCATGGCTCATGCTAGATCAGGCATGCTTCACTGTCTAAGTTTTCGGCGGGTGGTCGCCCCATATTTCTAAAAAGATAAACCGAAGCAAAATACTATTAAAATGGCACAACCATTATGCATACCACACATAGCATATACAATTATGAAGGCAACGTTATGGGCACATTTGGTCGTTCGCATAATTATAGGTCTGGATTAGTTGAGGTCATTGAGTTGAAATGCATCCCGACAAACTAAGTTTAACCACGATTTAATGTTATGCAACTATTTTGAAAAGATGCCGAAGCGCGCGCTGAATTTGGTAAAGCAGTGCCTTAGGTACCTTACTGGAAGCCAATGGAATAGCTAGTCGTTTCATTCAGTAAGTCAATGATGCAGTGTGCCAGGGGTTACATACCACAGGATTACATACAGTGCGTGCTGGACACTAAGCTGTAGCGGTCCGCGCTGGCCGCGCGCTGCCGCTAGCCGTCGTAAAATAGTGGAATAATTGGAAAACAAGAATGGGCCTGAAATCGTAGGATTGTTCGGCACAGACACATCTACGTAAAGATATCCACAGTAATCCATAATCTCCTATATATCGGCACATCTGCGATTTTCTCGGGCATACAACTGATCGAGTGTATTTCTTGGGGCTTATCTTTGTATTATGCATGACCTGATGGGCGGACCCGAAACACAGCAAGAGTGGGTTCCACTCACTGGCCGACCCATCGAGCGTGCGGCATGACCGCGCCGCCGATGGTCAGATTACTCCACGGATGAAGGTACATGGTTGATTGTTTAAAACCATGGCCCTTCACACATTCTCTGATAATTAAATGCAAGACGCAATGTCAGTGCACCCTAGCGATGACCTGTGTTATCGACCCTCAATGTTGACAACACTTTTGAATAGCTCAACGAATGAAAAACAACTGGTCAGTCAGTCCTAACACAAATCTGAGTACAATCGCCGTTTCCAGCTGGCGTAAACCTGCGAGTCGTTTGGTCTGCATTGTGGGTACAACGCACAGCATCTTCCGTTATTCTAACAGAACTGACCGTCCCATGTACTCCTACACAGTTTACCTTGTTGCATCCAGGTGACAGTGTGCGATGGTGATTCTGACCGACCTTTTTCCGCCACGGAGCGTAGTCCGTCCAGGGGGTTCGTCTTGCCGGGGACGTTGTGCCCGAAGGAGAGGTGCCTGACCGTGTGCGTCAGGTTGAACTCGCGTGCAGAAAACGGCTGCATGTCGTGAACTGAAAGCGACCGGCGTCAGCACGGTCTTGTCCAGGCACCTGCTGTTAGCTATGTAAAATGATCCTTACGGACGTAGATGCTCCCATAACTTGCACAGGCACCCCAATTCGACGAATGGGGCATATAGCTGAGAGAGGACGATGGAGAAGAGACAGGGCTCCCACTGACTTCACAGAGCCTTGCCTGTCGGCTCCAACCCCCTTCGTCACATGCTCATGGTAAAGCCGGTCTCAGAGCTTCACTGGCATAGATCCCTGAATTGTCAGCTTGGCTCTCCTTAGAAAAATTTGACCGAAGTCCTTGTTGAAGCCCGAAACGGGTTGTGTATGGGGGAAAACACGCGAACATTAGTTGGTATGAACAAGGCGACACAAGGCAATGTGGTAAGGTAACAATAAATATTTTGACCTGAAGTTTTCTTGGTGGCAGCCCCGCTGGCTATGTCGCAACAATCTATACCGTACTGCAACGTCACGCGGCCGAGGACGTGCACAATGATGGTGCTGCGATAGAAGTGCCCTTCCTATGCAATACTTGACACCATACCGATCATCCTAAACCGCTTACCATGAATATGGCCATGCTGATAGCTGCGACCAGGGGATATGTGGAAGTTTCCGCCCACCTGCAACGTCACGGGGAGGGGGGGGGGGGGGGGGGCATTATGATACCATCACGAATGGTGGAGCACCAGGAACCATCTGTTGTCCAATTGACTGGGGCTACCAACTTCGGTTCTCATTTTTCAAGCGGGCACGCGCCAATTCAAGCTCAGTTGGTTTCCAGCTTACGACACGAGACGCTATGACCGAAGACACTACGACAACTGGATACCTGTACAGCCTAATCGACTTCCGTAGACTTATGCAAAGGCTCCATCTGTTTCACTTTAACATGGTAGCGAAAATTTAGCGTGCTGCAATGCTGGCACGGTTCGTTCCGCCCTCTGACGTCATCTGTCCTTTAGCACGGCCGCTGCCACCGGCCGCGGGTCATCGCAGTCAACGACAAAAAGGGAGCGCCTGAAGCGATTTAAACCCGTCCCGCCACGAACGAATGGATAGGAAGACAGTCGCTTTGACGAACTGAGGCATCGGAACGGACGGACGAATCTTCGCCGAGCTACTGTAGCGCGGAGCAAACACCTCGAAAAGAATGAGACAGACGTGCGTCACAAATGTCCAGCTTGTGAGCCACCTAACAAAATACAGCATTTCGGTGAATGCAATCTCCCTAAAAGGCAACGCCTTATTTTGTACTATGATTTAGTTATTGGATTGTAGAGAGCAAACGCATCGTAAAAGAGACAGATGAGCGTCATGCAATGCGCAATCTTTCATCGACTTTAAATAATTAAATACACTCCGATGAATTCAATCCCTGCAAAAGGTGGCACCCTACATGTTAACAACAGCCATTCTCAACAACCAGCAACAGCCCTCATTTCCCTTAACGTAGAACAAGTTGACGTGTAACTGCAGTGTAAACACCCAGTCTGGGATGCAAGTTTAGCAGTGAGCACCGCAACCGCCTCACAAGTCGTGGCCGAAAGTCAACAGATAAAGGGGTCGTCTGAATGGCAGCTGCAATGACAGCACTCTGTAGGAAGGCCGGCGGCAAGCAACGGGGCTTTTGTGGTGCAGCTGCACTGAAACATGTCCCTGAGAACCCAACAGGCCAAGCCGTAGTCACGTTGATGGAACTGCAGTGAAGCGCAACGTCAAATACGTGAAAAGATACTTTTGACCTATGCATTAACGCGGGCTACTTCCGATGTCGTTGACACCGCACAACTCTCGCGGCGACTGCCAGGTCAGGGCCTTGCATGCCAAGAGCCGACCTCAAAGCGTCCCCCACAGGCAAACAAACTGACCATCATCCGGAGCAGCGAAGGACTAAAAGTCCCCACTCCGGTAGTGACTTGATTGCATCAATATGACGCTGCAAGGAGCATATCAGTCAGCAGGAAATAGCACACGTGTGACTGGAAAATGGCCGTTTACTTACCCGGTTCACCTCGAGATATCCGTAGATTTGGCATCCTTCCTGCAGAGCCTTCAAATCATTTTCGTTCAGTTTCAGCCCCTTGCACTGGTCGATGCTGTTCGGGCTTGGCATAGCCCAGCCTTTCTTCATATATGCGTCTCGCACCTCCATGCATGTGTTGCAGCATCTGGAACGGACAATTATTCAAGGTATCGATAATACTGCTGCCAGCGTCAAACCTCCCTGCGGCGTTCAATGGCTTCAAGCTATGAGCCTGATCTCCTTTTCAAAGTTACACAAAACCTTTGCAATAAATGCTGCCACGATTTTCGAAAATGTTTTGCCGCTGGTGCTGTTACCGCTGAGATTACCGCTGAGAGGTATCTCGGCGCCCTGACCCCGCCCACTGCCAGGACCGCTGCGGGCTTCGTCGCTGAGATTACCGCTGAGAGGTATCTCGGCGCCCTGACCCGCCCACTGCCGGGACCGCTGCGGGCTTCGTCGCTGAGATTACCGCTGAGAGGTATCTCGGCGCCCTGACCCCGCCCACTGCCGGGACCGCTGCGGGCTTCAGCCGGGCCAGTCAGCTCCCCAGGGCTGCAGCAGCAGCTGTGGCACCTACGCTGGGGCCATAACTAGATAATCAAGATAGTCCTGTGGTCACCATATTCGTCCTCACAGCTAGTAATAGGATTCCAGGCCAAAGTCGAATGCGTTCTTTTACGGTGCATTGAAACTACGTATTTTCCGTTCCCAGCTTTTTTAACGGAACTATTTCAGACATCACCATCACAATCGTGGCACAACCTATAATGTTAAATTTTGAATTCCAACGCAGGCGATTCAAAACCTTAACAATGACCTCAAACACGACGTCCATCATATCACAGCGGTAGCTGCGCCAGGAGTGGCGGCCTTTAGACTTGAAAATGTCGGACCAATTTTCAAGGAGCAAACTAGATATATGCTTTAAAAACATCATTGGGATGACAAAAAAAGTTCTGTTAACAAGTCATAATTTCATTTCACGGCAATGGCTCAGCACCAGTGTACAGCCGTTGCTAGCACCAGTCTCAGCTTGCTGAGAAAGCGGCGATACGCTTTAAAGGAAATTCAGTTTAGCATATTTATATTGTCATGAGTGGCGGGCCGTTCCCTTACTTTCGATCATCAGATTCTGCGCCGTAGCAGCTGAGGCATTCGTCCTTGAGCGTCGTCGCGACTTCCGTGGAGTTGGCCTTTGGGCTCGCCACCGACCCAAGCTCTGAAAAGAACAGGACCTCTGTCAGGAAAAGCATTACAACTGTGCAGACACACAGTCTCAGCCCATTCCCACCCCATGGGAAAGCCCGGTATATCATGCTGGCTTTACAAAGTACTTGACACGCGTGACGAAAGTGCATGCAACGACGCGCGAGGGCTCCTCCATATCCATGCCTCTATAAACATGCATGTCACATCCATAACATAAGCGTCCCAAGGCTCAGCGAGGTCTCCATGACGCAGATTCTGTTATCTACATCTAGAGAACTCGTGCTTTATCGCATGAATGCAGTGTTGTGGGTGGCGTGATAATTTAAACCGCTAAAGGCAAACGGAATAGACGAAGAATGATATCATACATCGGCACAGCCCAGCACCTCCCGTGCAGAATAAACCTCTACCACATGTTAAACCCCAAAGGAAGCCATGGAGGATTCCGTGGCCAATTCGTACCCTGAAAGCATATGGGCAGCTCCAGGACCAGATATAAACTGATGGGCCTCTCCCAAGCTCAAGGAAAAGCTCCCTGGATGCGGTAGCATAGTTCAAATCCCCATTCGCTCCTCCCTTGTGCACATCGCTGTACCGTAATGACAGGGCCACACCGCCGATATAACTTACTGTGTTCTCGTTCTGGGTCTTCAATGGGCTTCCCCTCCAGATCCAGTTTTCGTTTGTATATGTTGTGTTCAACGTTGACTTGTGATTCCCCAGATGAGTCCATCGCGTCTATGGAGACGTCTGTAACAGATTATAGTAAGGAGAACCACAGACTGCATACACAACGGACGAGGAACACGTCACGCTTCTCTCGTCGGGAAAGATGCGTATTCCTCGGCGAATTAATGATTCAAACACTGCCCAACCACAACAAACTGCCATTCACACCAGCAAAATACTCATTCCAAGGTGAGAACTCGGCTGTGACGCATACCTGGATCACGGCTGAACTGGCCGAAACGTTGTGTGACTGTCATACTAGACGAGAACGATAGTCCGAACAATTATCATATGCGTGATATCAATACCTCGACGCATTTCTTTCGTAAAGCTGTAACAACGCAGACGGAAAATTCAAAAGATGACAAAGCATTGGGTGAAGGAACGAATTAGTCATGTCTCCATTAGTACAACGCTCGAATGGTGGTACATTCAACTACTATTTGCATGGATTGTGAGGGTTAGTATCATAACTGTGTAAACATGGTGCGATTGTTTGTCAAAGGCACGGATATGCATGGGCGCGCGCGTGGGTGCGTATGTTGTCGTTACTAAGTCGTTGACAATCGATTGTTGCGCGGCTTGTGTGGTATGGAACAAAGCAGACGACCGTGCAAGAAACGTCTATCAACAAATAGGAACACCTATTTTATCTCACCGATGGTAACCGTGAATCGGAGAGCAAACATACAAAACTCACAATTGCATCCAATATTGTGGAAGATGACATCGACGTTGATCTTCAATTTCTCTCCTCGAGTAGTATCCACGAGCAGCTCCTCGTCTTGCTCCACTGCCATGAAGTCTCGGACCTCCGAGACGAACAGCAGCAGGATGATGATGCCGCTGACCAGCGTCACTGCAATAAAAGTCACGCATACCTGAATCTTCCTTACCGCGGACGCCCTTCACTAACACCCTGCGGGGGGGGGGGGGGGCATTTGATAGAAGCGGGCCTCCTCTTCGCTTCTTTTCACGCATCTCTTAGACAAAAAGTAAGTTATGGGTGCCACATGACCATTGTAGTCGGTGCACCCCAAAGCCCAAATAATCATCATCATATAATTTGGGCCCCCACAATATCTCTCCATTGCGGACACTGTAGTGACATGCCGGCATGCGGCGTGTTACGGAAACGCTGCCCGACTCGCACCCCTCACGCCTGCTCACGTGCACTTTCCCGCGTTTTGCGAGTCCCGATTTGCCATAGTTGGCTTGAAACGGTCTCCGGAACAGTGGCGTTTTAAGGGAACTACAACCAACGACATGAATCGCATTATAAAAGTTTTCTTAAACTAAAATTGCGAATTTCTTCGTCATGCCCCGGCATTGTTCCTTGTCCAAACCTCGCGGGGTTGTCATGCCAGCTGACCCGTGCTGAAATGCTAAGGGCATTGAGGCTCGAGGTCTTACGGTCACGGTCACGTCTTGTTGAGTCCTTACCGAACGCCTTCGAAGTTGTAAGCATCTAAGTCACAGCCATCTCATTTCCGACATGTGCTCACGCAGAACCGCCCTGGATCAGTCGTTCGAAAAATCCAGCTGCAGCGAGATCGTGCACTGGCTGATGGCGTGATCGTCCGGATCGTAAAGTACGCTTCCAGAATGTACACTCGTTGTCATCATTACTTCAACACGAGTTCCCACTTTTCAAAGAAAGCAGCCAGGATAGGGGCTGTGTTACTTACCTGAGGCACCTCCGCATGTTTTTATTCTGAAATCTTCCAACGGCTTTGGATAAGCATCAAAATTCCTCAACTTGTCCAGCAATGACTTGATGCCCATGTTGCTGAAGGCCACATACAGCGTGAAAACCGTCCTCAAAGTTCGGTGGGCAAAATAAAACAAGACAGGGCTGCAAGCACAAACAAAGTAGTCATGTAGTCTAACAACCCCAAAAACGTAAAAGTGGCATATCAAGTATTCGTTCGTTATTTGGTCGTCAAAGTGCACCGCGACAGCAAACACAAAGACGAAATAATGAGCAGCAACGTAAGTACCGTAAAAATTATCAACAGCAGCAAACAATCCATGTAGTGATAAGCGAAGGGCGATGAAACAAACATAACGAAACATATGAACAGTGCTAAAACGCATTACGTCCGTAAGCGTTGGTACCGTCATTGCTGGAGCACGCAGCAAAAACTCACTCATTCCTCTATCCATCATGCTTACAACTCCATCCTCCATCCATCATGCTGACAGCTCCATCCTCCATCCATCATGCAATGTAAGAATTATTGTCTCCAGAAGGCGCACATTCCTACCACAAGCACCCACCACATTACGAAATGTGTGAAGCGGTCCTATTGAATCGAACCTTTAGGAACGGCCAGACTACCGACGCAGATACCCAAAACCAGACTGCGCCCAGGTTCAGGCCCACCTAGAAAAGTAGGCGTTAACACCGCCACCCAGCAAGATCCCCCCCCCCCCCCCCCGAATACTGCAACAACGAGGCCGACCACAGACACGACAGTCGACACTAGTCCGAGAGCCCGCCGCCATCGCCGCTGGTGCCATCCCTTCGGCCGACTCCGGTCTCGCCAGTGCCACTGCGCTCCGGGACATGCAGGAGCCGTGAATGCAGCCGGGTCCAGCCCGGATTGGTAGGTCTGTCCGGCGTCCAAAGAACGCACACACATGGGCCTACAACGGCCGTGACAAGGACCACAGGCAGTGGTGTGGCAGCTTCAGAAGGCGCAAACCCAACCTGGCTCCGCCCATCTTTCACTGCACGTGAAGGCATGTGCACAGAAACTGCATGTTCATGCTGACTTCGAGCAACCTATCCTGTCCACTAGTCTTCCTGGCAGCACAAGCAAGAGCAGGTTCCAAAACAGTGGCATCCGCCGGGCAGTGGAAACACTGTCGACAACGATGTGGATGCACGTAGCCCGAGGTGGGGCCCACGCCAGCCAGAGCCCAGGCTGATGACGAAGACTAATGGGCGATCCTTGCCGGTCTGACCGTTCCTGACTGGCCGGATCGCAACAGCCGGAGTCGACACTGGGCAGGACAGTGACTGCTGGGAGATCCTTCCCAGCCTAATCGTCCCCAACACCGAGAATCACGCCTACACCCGTGCAACGGCAGCGTGCAAAAGCGTGAAAACCTGCACCACCTACACCTGTTCCGGCAACGGCAACGATCCAAATCGGGAAAAGGAATGAGGAGACCGTCTCATTCACTTAACAGTGGTCTGGAACGCATTCAGACGCCAACCAAGTGAGCCATAACGAGCTGGATGGATGACCCCATGACCCTGGAGAAGAGCACCAACGTACTAGTACCTATCTCCAAACGTAGAGTTGGTCAAACACAGCATACCACTCGGCACTGGGACAGGGCGCCGACCGTCATTGTGGAACAACGCGAGTAAATGGGCGCTGACGTATGCAAAGCGCGCCACATGAACGACAGCGCGAACCCGTGCGGATATGCGCTATCCGGAGGATCAGACTACTGCAGGTCGAGTAGATCCGCAGGACAAAACGGAAAAGCTCGGACCAAAACATCGCAGATGTATATGGTGCCAGATGCGGATATGTGGTCCCTCAACACGATGATGAACAGATGCCACGGACAGCTACAGCCGGCCACCAACATCGAGAGACCGACTCTGCAGTGACTCCCGGTTCTAAGAAAACGTGCGGCGGATCACAGTGTGAAGGCCTAGCTTATCTGCCTGGCATATGTCCGCGTCACCCATCGATCCAAGACCACGATCACCGACCGCTTTGCCAAGAACTGGACTACGTGAGAAGCGGCACCATGCAGGTGTGACGGTGACCGAGGTTCCCTTCGCCCGCCATTAACTTGCTGTGAGTTGCGACTGCCACACCATCTCGAAATTCAAGACAGGACGAGGCACACGTGATGACGGCCTCGATATCATCCACAGGCCAGTTCTACCCACAGAGAACTTCATGATGTCCTTGCAAAGTGCTAGAGGGAGAATTAAGTCACAACAACATGGGGGACAGCACAGCTGATCACCAATCTACAGGAATGGAAGCTTCTCTATAAAACTGAGAGGCACAGATTATCAGCATCTTCCCACTTGTGCATTGAGCCTGCAGAGAGGCTTCAACAGGCCTGCAGCAGTACCAAACAAACTCAGGCAAGCTGAATGGGAATGGGAATATGATAAAGGGTATGTTTTAACCTTGTACCACAAAGCTGGGTGGTAATCACCATGATTTCACCTGGAATAATCCCTGCTGATGGAAATACAAGTGGAAAAGAAGTGACCAATGAGAATAAATATGCTGAGGGGTATATTAGATGTACAGAAATTGACACACACCCAGTGATACAATAAACACAACTTTCTGATGATACACTTCTATACAAAGTCAAAAAGGTTGTTTTTCCTTTTCTCTATCTGCAGGCTCCTGAGGCTCTTGAACTTCCTACAATATCCCACCTGCACAATTTATCATGATGATTATTTACAACATGATTGAGGTGGTTTACCAAGCACCCATTCCTCAATTTAAGCTCTATGATATGGGCATTTCACCAGTCATATCTGGATGAGAGCAAAAGAAAGGGGCAAACCAGGATCATTCATTATAAACAGAGACATGCCTGGGAGTGATATCTTTGAGGCAACCAGTAATCATTTTTGTCTCTCTTCCATTCTTCTTTTGATAATATGTACAAAAAGTCCTGGTGGTGACCCCATACAAAAGGCTGCATGCCTGCACTGGGCACTATAATCCTCAGTCCTGTGCTTCTGATTGAGGTGCAGCCCAACAATCTCATTATGAACCACAGTTTCTGAAAAATTAGCCTTGCACCCCCAGTATACAGACATTGTGATGTACATCCAGCACCCAGCTTGTGGTGGTTCTTGATTTTTTTCATTTACAGCCTCAAAATCTTTGACTCATTCTTATATACTGCAAATATGTATAGTGAAGTGTCTTAATGCAAAGCATGTGATCACAATATCTTCTTTTGATGTATTGATTTGGACCCCTCCCTTGAACATAACAGTGTGAGTCACTAGCTGTTTAAAGATGTAAATTTCATCATCAGGAAAATCTTGGACATCCCTGCAGACCAGTCATCAAATCATTGGTCCCTGCTATACGCAGGACAATGGGCTAGTCGGTTTCAAGCAGGATCAGCCTGCCCTAAACATCTTGTCAGAGGGTCCACTGACTGCAGGCTTGAATGAATGGTCAGACATAGTTTCTCCAACATGTATCCTTCTACAATCAAACTACAATGACCAAGACTGAGGTGAGCTAATCTACCTGCACTGCATCACTGTGGGTGGGTGTGTTCCATGTGCACATGCATGCCAAGCTCCTAGCTACATACATGTGCAAGGTACTTGCCAATCACAATTCACAAGCCAGAAGCATGCTCCATCATTGCTGCAGTGCACAGAAAACAACATGGATTATTTTTGGCATGGGGGTTAGCAGGAATGATGATTTCCAACAAAATGTTGTGGATGCAAGCACCAGTTTTGGATCCCCTCCTTTAATCATTGTGCACAATGCCATCTTACACTGCAATATTAGATTGTTCATGCACTGGTGCTGTTTCAAGACATGCAAAATGATAGATGATCATAAAACAGGAATACTTTTGGGACATCATATATCCTTGAAACATAACAATTGCAATAATGATGACAGATGTCAAATGCTGTTGTTACTGATGGCACAGATGCTAAGGCAATGGGCTGCAAGGGATTTGGCTGGGAGGTTGGTCAGGGTGGTCACAGGGTAGGTTAGGTTAAGTTAGGTTAGGTTAGATTAGCTTAGACTCTGATTCTTTTTTCCTATTTCCTCAAAAGGCCATTTTCATGGAGGATTTTCAAGCAGATTACACCACCATAGCAATGGTGTCAGCAGCCAGTCAGGAGTATTGTTTTTCTTAGGTGCTTGGACAAAACCTACAGTAATAATCGAAGTGTGAAGGCAAGAGTGCAAATGTACCTGTTTTATGATAATCTACATTTGCTGCCACACTGATAACAATTTATGTGCAATGCTCTTATCACATGAGGTATCTGTCTACTTATACCCCCTTCCATTTAACAACAAAGACAAAATGCTCAGTTTCTCGGATGTTGGGAACAAAGGTGCATCCCAAATCAACTGCAAAATTAAACCATTTCTCAACTGCAGCAAGGCCGACCGGCTCGTGAACTTTTCACACACACAACGTAGGTGAAAAATACGGACAACCTGAGCAGATAGTAGTGTGCCAGGCAGAAACCACTGGTAGTGGTGCTGGGGGCTAAACTGAATCCGGTTAACCTTCCAAAGTGTGGATATTCGGGATAAATGGGTTAAAAAACATTAGTCCACCAAGCACCACCCACGCACGCAGCACGACCTTGCATTATAGTAGCATTTACCAATATGACTTGGCAGCATTTTGGTAGCATTTTGATACAGTCGGCGAGAACTCAGAGGTTTATCTTGAGATATGTCGCCAGAAAAAGGATGCTGGCTGAACCATTGTAAAATGAAGAGCGCCGGCGATTTGTTTCTTACAATCATTCAACGCATGTTTTTTCAGTTTATTTACTATAAATGTAAGGCAGAAGTAATTTCGCGGTAGCGTCTGGCTTATACTCCAGTTAAAAAGGTGAGCCTCAATAATAAATGGGCCATGTCCGGCGTTTTTTTGGGAGGGGGACTTTCACTATCAGGGGGCCCTTTGTCAACCCTTCGGCCCCCTTGCCAAACCTCTGGCTGCGCCCCTGCGCAGACGCCATTACTCACATTGGAGTTGCGTTCTGAGAGCGAGTCGGTGACTGACGTTGAGTTTCATCCATACCTACACATCCAGGGGCGTAGCCAGGTGGTGGGGAGGGGAGGCACAGGGGACATACCTTCCCGGTAGACCCTGAGCGGCCTTCAGGACCCTGGACACAGCGTACTGGCGGCCCGATTGGAGGGCCCGAAGGACTGGCCGGGGAACGACCCGAGGGCGAAAGCCTGACCCTCAAAGATCTACCAAAAGGGCTCGTCGCGCCTGTCGGGGTCCCCTGGACTACAAAGGCCTCTATTTGGGTCCGAGACCACCAATGTTGATCAGTTGCCTCGGATTGGTTTGGATGCTGGGGTCCCATTTACGAATCAGTGGCAAGGCCAGTGTCCACAATAGTTACTGAAGTCCTCCTGCGTCGGCCGCAGTCCCTAAAACATGGCAACTCCCTGTGCCAAGGGCCCGCTTTAGATGAGCCTTTGCCCGAGACCGTTACGTTGGCTGGGGCCCACTTAAACCATAAGGGTAGCAGTCAGGGGCCTTAAGTGCCTAAAAGGAGTCCTGTGTCGGCAAGTGACCCGAGTCGCCGCGAGCAATGTTAGTGGGGTCCAAAGAGGACCAAAGATCAAGGGCCCGATTGGGATCGGATCCGGCTCCCCATCCGTAGTTCCGTGACCTGAAATATCTGTCCGAGATCTTCTATTAAGGTCCACTTCTTAGGGTTCTCTATCTCAATCATATGGGATCTCAACACGGAGTCAAATAGTCGGCTCTGTGGCTGTCTGCTCTCGTGACCCAATTCCCAAGCAGGAACGAGGCCGGGGTGAGCGCTTTGCAATATTCCGGGTCCCTGCACAATGAGGGGCTCATGTGTCTGTCAGGGGCCACAGTGCTTAAAAGGGGTCTTATGGAGGCAAGTGGCCCGAGACGACGGCCAGGAGTGGTGTTTAGGGGGCCCGAAGAAAGCCTAAAGGGTCTCTCGGGACCGAAGATTAAGGGCCCGATTGAAAGCCTCACGGCCAGATGGGCTGGCGATAGGTCGCATTAAGAAAACCTATCCGCAGGGCTGTGATCTCAAATGTCAGGTAGAGGGCTTCTCGTGTCGATTGGGGATCCCTGAGACAAAGCGTTCCACTATTTGGGCCAGAGATCACCAGCACCGAACAGTCGGCTCCGCGTCAGACTGAGCTCTTGGGGCCCATTTCTCAGTGCCGATGACATTCAGTCCCGGACTAACTTCTTAATGCACGATTTGTTGTCCTAAAACATTCAAAGGTGCTCCCTTCAGATGTGTCATCATTTTTGTCCACCCGCTGACCACGGCTTAGTGTTAGCCGCGGGGCCGTCACCGTGCGGCCCATGAATACTGCAACGCTTGGCGTTGAGCTTTTTGGTTCTTAGCATTTGCAACCGCACAGGCTTTAAACTACGCTGCATAGTTTGTTATCACTAATAGATTCTGGCTGAATGTTAAACATTTCCAGACAAACATGGCTTGGCCATGCTCATACAAATTATTTACCTATTTCGACCTCAAATCTACATTCGCAGGACCCCTGATATCTATGAGGAACTCAGCAGAAAAGCCGACAAAGCTTCTGAATTATTTGCGGGTAAGAAAGAGTCCACTGCACCAATAAAAAACGGAGGGCGCCGGCGATTTATCTCCGGCAACCGTTTAACGCAAGATTTCTTTACTTTTTGACCGTAAGATCCAGGCAAAATGTATCTAGCGGTAGCTTCTGGCATCTATTCCAACTATCAAAAGAAAAAAGAAAAACAAACATCGGAGCAAAACATGCCCTTATCAACAAACGTGCCGGATCAAGCGATTTTTTGTAGGGGCCTTTTCACTATCATGAGGCCCTTTCTCAACTCTGTGCCCTTCTCTCCCCTGCTTGCAAAAGATCTGGCTGCGCGCCTACTAGGAGGTGCCTTATCATTTCCTCTGGGGCTTCACATGCCGTGGCCACCTACCTCTTTATTGGCCGCAAGGCAATAAAATAGGGTAGGGCAATAACTAGGGTAGCCACCTAGTTTGTGGCACGTCAATTCAACGGGGTGGATGGAGATCGGCATCTGGAGCTGGGACGAGGCAGAAGATGCAGCAAACATGCACACCCCTACAATCCTTTCACCCAACACCACTTTGAATTTGTCACAAAAACCAAGATCCCAGTATCAAAGCTCGTCCTGTTCGCCGAGCGGCTTCCGCAGAATTAGATAAATTTCTAAAACCGCAAGATGCCACCAAATAACCCTAGAATTCTCTAGGAAAAAGTCTCTAGCGACTAGTAAGCAGAAACAAATATACGCATCTGCGTACAATTCTTGCGCACCTGTTCCGTTTTGTGTATGGTTTGTGCACAAGCCGGGTCGTTCTAAACGGTCCGCGTGGTGGTGTTGTGTGTGTCGGTCACAGGGGTCTGTTTCACGGGGTCGAGGTAAGGCGCATTTTTAAGTCGTACAGGTATGGCATAAAGATAGCGCGGTCAGGGTGTACTTTCCTACCTGGCGTTAGAAAAAATCATTGTACACCATTCATCGTGTTTAAGGCAGGACATATCGTAAATAATCACAAAACAGGTAGATTCATGCTCTTACCTTCAATTTTTTATAATTACGATGGCGATCTCCCGAGCGCCGCACACGCACGGCAGCCGCGGCACTGGCGCCATTACTGCGCGCGGTCACAACATTACTGTGCATGAAGCAGCATCCAGAACCATACAAATGTATGGGGCCAAGGTACCAAGAATCCATGAAATTTGATCCTCGACGCCAACGGGACGATGGGTTGCAGGGGGATTGGGTGGGGAATGTAAAGCAAAATGAGAACATGGTGTCTAAATAAAAGCTCGCTATACGGCACCTATATATGGCATGGAACATGGGTGCCAATGGGACACTGGGTTGAAGGGGATATAGGGTGGGGAGGTTAAGTTAGGTTAGGTTAGGTTAGGTTAGGTTAGGTTAGGTTAGGTTAGGTTAGGTTAGGTTAAGTTTTGAAGAAAGGCAAAAAGACTATGGCTGATTGTTTTAAAAAATATCAGTCATAGGCATATCATTTTTCATAATATAAGATCCCAATTTGCCCCTTCATATTTCTTTCACACAGATAGGGCTGTGGTAAAATGTCTATTTGATTGAGATCTGTTTGGAGAATAAGTGTGAATAAAGAATAAAAAGGATAAGAAAAACAATAACTTTAACCAGCACTTTTCAACCAATCATCAAGTAAATCATGCAGGTGAGGATACCATAGGAAGTTTGTGAACCTTATTCTTTAAGGGGGGTAGAAAACAACTTTTTTGACTTTTTTTATAAAAGTGCATGATTAAAAAAGTTTTTTTTTACATTATCATTAGATGCACCTCAGTTTTCACACATATGCACATCTACTGCTTTGGGTATTTTTCCCCATTGGCTACTTCTTGTCTGGATGTATTTCCACCAGCAGAGGTTATTCCAGGTGACAACATGGTGATTACCACCCAGCTTTGCAGTACAAGGTTAAAACATACCCTTTATCATATTCCCATTCCCATGCAACTCACCTGAGTTTGTTTGATAGTGCTACAGGCCTGTTGTAGCCTCTCTGCAGGCTCAATGCACAAGTGGGAATAGGCTGATAATCTGTGCCTCTCAGTTTTATAGAGAAGCTTCCATTCCTGTAGATTGGTGATCAGCTGTGCTGTTCCTCATGTTGTTGTGACTTAATTCTCCCTCTAGCACTTTGCAAGGACGTCATGGAGTTCTCTATTGGTAGAACTGGCCTGTGGATGACATCGAGGCCGTCATCAACACGTGTGCCTCGTCCAGTCTTGAATTTCGAGATGGTGTGGCAGTCGCAACTGGCAGCAAGTTAATGGCGGGCGAAGGGAACCTCGGTTACCGTCACACCTGCATGGTGCCGCTTCTCACGTAGTCCAGTTCTTGGCAAAGCGGTCGGTGGTCGTGGTCTTGGATCGATGGGTGACGCGGACATATGCCAGGCAGATAAGCTAGGCCTTCACACTGTGATCCGCTGCACATTTTCTTAGAACCGGGAGTCACTGCAGAGTCGGTCTCTCGATGTTGGTGGCCAGTCGTAGCTGCGCGTGGTATCCGTTCATCAACTTATTGAGGCTCATTTTCATCTTACATATCCCCATCTGGAACCATATCTGCGATGCTTTGCCCGAGCTTTTCCGTCTTCTCCTTCTGGAATACACGACCAGCTGAATTCAGGGGCCCCGGCCCGCAGGGCTGGCTCTCCGATGACAGCCAGAGGGCCCTGCGCGCCGATCAGGGGGCCCTGAGTCGATAAGGACCCATATGTCAATTAGACATCATCAGCCACGCACAGTCGGCTCCGTGGCGGCGTGGGTCTGATGGCTCATTTCCCAAGCAGGGACAAAGCCGTAACCAACGATTTACATCCGTCGAAGCTCCAGCTTTTATTAGGGCCCCACAACACCTAGCGGGGATGCTGTGTTGGCAAGGGGCCCCGAGTCAGGTAGAGGCAGGTCTCAGAGAGGCCTGAAGGAAGCCTGGAGGGCCCGCCGGAATCGATGATCAAGGGCCCGATGGGAGGGTCTGAGGGCACGAAGGGCTGTTGGGATTATTATTCAAGGGGCCCCGACCTGCGGGACGGATCCTCAAATGACAGTCAAAGAGCTCTTCGCGTCGATCGGGGACCCACTGAGTCCATATGGGCCTATATATATGTCGGTCGGACACCACCAGTACCGAACAGTCGGCTCCGTGTCGTTATGGGCCTGGGGTCCACTTCCCAATAAGCTACATAGCTGGGGCCAGTGATTCACACTGTTTGGGCCCCCTGTATCTGTCAAGGGGCCCACAGTGCCCAACGGTCCTGGGATTGCAAGGGGCCCCCGAGCCGTCCAAGGGGAATGTTTGATGAGGCTCGAAGAGGCGCCCGGCGGCCCAACGGAACCGACAGTCAAAGACCCGGTTGGGGGACGTGAGGACCCGAAGGACTGGCTGCAGGTCACATAAAGAATCGTGGCCTGTAGGAATGTGACCTGAAATATCAGTCAGAGGTCCCCTTGCACCGTTTGAGGACCCATGAGGCGATGCAGGTATCTCAGTCAGCCAGAGACCACCAACACCGAACAGTTGGCTCCATATCAGTCTGAACCCTGGAGCCCATTTGTCAAGCAGGAAGAAGGCCGGGGTCTGCGATTTGTAACGTTCGGGGTCCCTGACACAATGGGGGGGGGGGGGGGGGGGGCTCCTGTGTCGGTCATGGGCCACAGTACGTCACAGGGGTCTTGTGACGGCATGTGACTCCGAGTCGGCCTGGGGCGGTATTTGAGGGGTGCCTGAAGAGGGGCCGAAAGGTCTCTGGAAACCGAAGATCAAGGGCTCTTTTGGAAGGCTGAAGAGCCCCACGGGCTCCCTCTGAATCCCACTAAGGAGTAGTGCTGTGATCTCGAATGTCAGAGAGTCTCATGCACCGATTTTGGCTCCATGATACAGAGTGTCCCTCTGTTTCGGCCGGAGATCACCGATCGCGGCACCTGACATATGGGATGGCAGGATTTGAATGGGGTCGCTATAGCGTCATGCTTGCCTGAATTGCCCTGAAAAAGCCTACACATCATGACGTAACTCAGGAACTAGGGTGCGTTAGGCCTTAAGAAGGGTAGGACTTTAAACTGCACGGAATAATCTTCAAAAAAACTATTTCACTACGGCAGTACATACGAATACACTCACTCTATTGGATATTACAATGAAGTATTGCGCTACCTCGTGAGTCAAGGCATTTTTAATACCACTTCAGCGACATTTCAGGGTTGACTACAGGCGTCCAAAAATGCTTGGTCAAAACAATCACCTCCACTATGGAAGGCTGGCGCGCTTGGCTTTGGAATTACCTAGGCTGTGGTATTTTGCCATTCACTTCGGATCAGTACGGAACATTTATAAAATTAGCAAAATGAGAAGAGTTGCGTCGGGTGACTCCGGTCAGCCAGCAGTGAAAAGTAACGTCTTTTGTGAAACTGTTTGCAGGTGGTGCTCGCCATCCGTTGCTTCATGCGATGGCAAGACTGCAGAACGGCCTTGGCAAGACGGACACGACCTTGGAAACGCCACAGTACGCGCTTCTCTGGGACTCTATACACAATTTGAGGGGTGACCTGGAGGACAGGTACAACCTCACCCTGAATGTGGATGGGAAGGGTTTGTACTTGAGCGGTCTGGGTGAAGAAGACGTGTCGGCTTCGCATCGGCTGAACGTGCCGTTTCCGCTGCGGTCGTCGACCACTGCTGCTGACTACGACGACCAGCAAGACCCGGCGCGTGCCGACTGTGACGGTGCGGCCTTCCCATTTCTGACTGGAGCTCTCATTAAAGGTGCGTCAAGCAAGTCCGACTGAATGACCCTAAGCATGCTGATAGTTGAAGCATGGCGTAGTCTGTCTTAATGTGTCATCGATTGGCGTTTGGATGACGTTCTTAGATATAATGCAGCCTATGATATAATACCGACGTATCTGTCTATCTGCATAGCTATGTATATATCTATCTGTGTATATATAGAGTTTATAACTCTCTCTCTATATATATATAGAGTTTATAAATATGTATATATATATATATATATATATATATATATATATATACATACACGTTATCTTCTATATAGCATGCTTAGTGAACGCCAACACCCCCGCCGAACTACAGACAGTTTAATCACAACTCGTCAACCAAGCTTTATTTGATATTTGCATGTAGTGATATGTGGCACAAATTTGCATTTTGAATTGCAATGTGACA
Source organism: Pollicipes pollicipes (assembly GCF_011947565.3). Lineage (NCBI taxonomy): Eukaryota > Metazoa > Arthropoda > Thecostraca > Pollicipedomorpha > Pollicipedidae > Pollicipes > Pollicipes pollicipes. The sequence goes on from NW_023596576.1 coordinate 31,289,346, forward strand.
TGTTGTTCGTTGTGATGTTATGCTGGCATGTTAATCACCACGCTGCTTGGACCGAAAATGCGGGGATGCTCATTAATGGATATCCTCAATCATCGTTATCACTTTGCTGCTGAGACCGAGGATAGGGGATGGTTATCTGTATATTTTCTTACGGCGTTTAAACCATTCACCTTTGTTGTATATCTTAAATATTTGAATGCATGCGCCGCAACTACTTATTCTTATCTTCACAAACTAACATGCTTTTTAAAGTTGAAGGTAACGTGAAGTCCGAGGCAAACTCTACCCTTCGAGCTAACGGAGAAGGACGGTGTTTCGGTGTAAGAGTTTATGTCTTGGATGTTTGGGTTTGCTTTGATGCCCGAGCAGGTTAATAGGTGGGCGGGCCCCATCTAGTAAGCTGCTCGGGCCGGTGGCGGATGCAGTGCGAGGGGGGGGGGGGAGAGGCACGGAACCATGCCCCCATGGACCATGCCGAGGAGACCTTAAGGCTCCGAAGGGGCCCATAGCCGGCCGAACGGACAGAGTTTTTTTTACGAGAACACCAAATTGGACGCCTTTTGGCCCACAGATGACCAAGAACAATTGATAGCACAAGTAAAGAGTTCATAAGCACGATTGGTGCTAGCAAACGTGCCGACAACAAATCAAACGCGGTCGCTGCCTTCAGTTACAGGCTGCCAAATGCTAGATTTAAACCAAATCTTTTGCCCAGAATTGCAGGTCTGGTACAAGTCTCGCATTATGCTGCAATCTATATGCCAACGTTCGTTCTACCCGGCATCTATCACCCTGTAACTCTGCGGTGTATGTGGTGTATGCAGTTCTTCGTGTGTTCCTTACCTGCCGGCGGTCTGGGCTTGTAAACTGTTCTCTGGAGGCTTAAGACGATTTCAAGTTTGTCGTGACGTATCATCCACGTATTCTTCGGATCTTCTCAGACAAACTCGTATTGCAAGACAAAAATACCGCTGGTATTGGTCCTTCCTTTCGTTTTCTTGCTTGCGCAACATGCGCTTGGGCGTCTGATCAACAATACCTTCGTCGCATCAGTCCGTGCGGAATGCCTCTGTCAGGTGATTTAGTTTTCTCTTTCTAGTGACATCATCGCTGATGCTACTTTACCAAACGTTGCACCCATTTCTATCCCAGATTAGCCAGACATGCCCGTAACAGCATGAGCTAAACTGCGAAGCTTGGTGCCCTTCTCGGTGACCTCAAGTGATATGAAAACGTGTACCATTTTTCTGTGACTTTAGTCGGTATGGCCGAATGTGAGTGATTCGGCCCATGTCAGTAGATCGGCGCTGTGAGCACCAGTGCGTGGTATCATTTAGATACCGGCTATGTATCGTGACGCTTACATTTTTTTTGTTTGTTACAGGTGGACCTGCCGACCCGGTGCGGTGTGATGTTGACGAATACTGGAAACGGCGCGCTGCAGCCCACTGTTCGGCGAAGCGTGCCGGTCGTCTCGTCAAAGATAACCCGAAAAGTAAGAATGGCGTTCGCCTGACAATGAGTGGCTGTGAGAGATACAGTGTCTTGGGTCCGCAGGTACAGCGCCGAACCTACTTTGTGGCACGAGATGTGCAAAGTGGCGCGTGGGCCAAAAGAGCTCGTAGTGAAGATTTACCTATATGGATTTCAGGAATTGTCCTAAGTCTTTTATTTGAGCTATTCGCAAAAACTTAGTCATCAAAAATGTAAAGTGTTCCCACATCCATAATCTTTGCTACTATCGCGCATCACTCTTGAATCAACGTACTGAAATTTTCCAACGCATTTTATGAAATGCTTAGTGTCAAATCGCATAAGTGTCAAACAACTATGAAAACATTGTTAGTAATCGTTAAAGTTTTCACTCCGGTGGAAAATGACTGTCGATGTGTTTTCATCATTCTATGGTACCCTCCACATGCATCGTGTTGAAAAAGCCGTGTTCCTTTTGCGAACATCGAACGAAATTGCAGAAAAAGTTTGCCATCGGTTGGATTGAGGCGCAGGTGTAATGGAGTATTCGTACCATTTGGTTCATATCTGCTACCGATTCGGGGCGCTGTGACTGACATAATTCCAGCACCGTGGGCTCATTTTTGGACTGATACATAGCTTTGCACTTGTACGGCGTGCTCAGTTTCCCAAAGCGTTCGATTTAGCAGCGGGATAACTCAAATGTCTAGTTATCGCACCATATCCAACATTTTGTGTTCGCAGAGCTGTTTAGTGTTCCTTATAGCAAAACAGTGTACTGAAATACTTCAAAAGGAATATTTCGCATTTGAAAATATTGAGGTAAGCATCGGACAAGATGAAACAATCTCGCTTATAACTGTTGTTATACTGCTAAGTAGAAAATACTGCTGTTGACAACACGATCTCTCTGTCTAGTAAATGCGCTCCTTGATATGCCATTGCTTGATTACGTCATTGTATCTTGCACAACATTCATTGAGAGCCAGTTGACGGCCGTTATATCTGGAAATCGATGAACGCCAGATGTGAATGACTGGACCCGTATGTTTTTATTGTTCTCGATCACCGCATGGCTTATTGAATGACACGATTTTAATGGCGATATTATGACGCATGAATACCAAGGTGACCTCTGAATACTCTCCCAAATGACTCTCCCGCATCTTTGCGGTCTTTAAGCTCAGGAACCAGAGGGCGTGAGGTCTTAAAGATGACAGAGCCATGATCTGCATGAAAAGGTCTTGATTGTGGCCATTTAAGTTCAAAGCACTGTACAAATGAGGAGCGCTCCCCTTATTACGCGCCCGGGCGGCCGTTTGGATATCCTCCGCTCAGGTGGAGCCAAGTTGAACCCCCTGATAGCTAGGCCAATGGAGCTAGAAACATCAAATTTATGGGGCAGGCTGGTCTGTGTGTGAACCCACTTGTTTAAAAATTGTGGCCAGTTGGTCATGACTTGGGTCAAGTTAGGTCAAAAAAGGTCAAACTCAAGATTGCTGTCCAGAGTGCCCCCTGACCCCATGCAACCGCCTTGAACCTATATATCTGTTCTAAGGAGTGGTCACTGGTGCTCATTTTAGGCCAGTGACCCCGTTTGCCTTCGTAGTCACAGTGACCAACGCACGTTCGTACGTTCGTTCCTAAAAACAACAGGTTGATCTGGGTCATTTTAGGTTAGTGACCCGCTCTGCCCGTTGAGAAGCCCATGAAAGATGTCTGTGGCAATCCCTGTTTTCAAGAAATTCGAAATACACATCAGAAACTATCTCATGGATCAGGCCCTCCAGTAAACAAAGGTCCATTTTGACCTGGGTGTGACCCTCACACATGAACCTAGGTCAGTGGAATCTGTTGTAAATGTAAATGCAGTTGTTTGATCGCCCAAGAAGCTATCTCAGAGATGTATGACTTTGTATAATACTCCGTTGTCACGTCAGATTAAACAGCTCCCGTTAAGTCGTTCGAATTGAAAATACATCGCACCTTTGCTGACAGCCACGCTCTGACTTGTTTTTGGTTACAGCTATACAGTTATGCAAAATTTGGCGCGGCTACGAAGCGCCGTTCAGTAATTATTCTGTAAAGGGTTTCGTGTGGCCAAATCCCGCATGTTGTGCGTTCCGCCTCTTGCAGTATGTTCGGACTTGTTTGTGTGCGTACGCATTAGCTGTCTGAACTGTATGCTCCGCTTGAGTTTGAAGCACTGGACGGCAGCATCACAGTGTCGCCATCTGATACTAGAGGTAACAGCCGCGCACCATGGCGACATACCGTTCGCGAGAGAACTCGGCATGTTGCGGCTCCGGCATCCGAAGCCGCTGGGGAAAACCAAAGGTGACCTAGACTCATTGTTATCTGCAACGATGCTGTGAGTGACCCAAGCAGCGCGCTGTGACGGTGGCCATGGGGCGCCCCGGTCTGCACCGCAGCCTGCTCGGAGGCTGCTGCTGTGCCACTACCGGAGCGGGGTCGCCGGCCGCCCAGCTCATGACGGCTCGCGTTGTCCCGTTCCAGTGGACCTGGACGTCCTGCTGAGGGCAGCTCGTGACCCGGCTGTGACCCATCTGCCGAACGCGGCGTTCCAGATGAGGAACGCCTTGCCGTTCGTCCACTTCCTCACCCACAACCCAGTCTTCATGGGCTGGGATACGGTAGGAACGCTCTTGTTTTGTCTTTTCCTACGGATGGTCGGCTTGTAGTATGTAGCGTTTTTCTTCTAAATGTTCTAATGGGTTGGAGCCTCATACCGTAGCACAGGTTCTATATAAAGGCAAAACGGTGTCACTTTTACGTTGGAAACATGTGTTTTGAAGATGCACTTGCGTCTTGATATCTTTTCTTTCCTAAAACACGATCCCACCATTGGTTTCTGGACAGTGCGTGGTTCATTTGTATGTGGAAGGGATGTCTACTCGAACTAGTAACGCGTCAGATTGTCCATAATGCAACAGCAAGAAGATGAAACGCATTTCTTTTTGTACCTATCCGATCGTGATGACCATTTGTGGCGCAGATCGTAACGCTGGTGCCCTGTTCCATTGCAGAAGCACAACTGGCTCTACGCAGGCGGCTGCGTTTCTGTGCTGCCCAAATCCAGCATTCTCGCCCACGTTCGCGGCGACAGCGTCGGTAAATGGTGCCTCCGCACGGTTGCTCTCGTTGTCCATCCTCTCAGGCGAAGCCGACGCATGATTGTTCGTCCCAGCGTGGATGTGTTCATGCCGGCATGCGTTCGCGCGTACCGATCGGGCTGTGTACTTCAAACAGATCCGCGTGTATTTTTTTCAGCTTAATGGCATCTGGGTCTAATCTCTATTCTACTTAAATCTGCACCAGCTGCGTGGTCTCCGCTCCGGCGCCATCTTTATCACGGTATGACCACTGTTTCAACGTGGTGTGCCAGCATGGTCTGCAGCTGGACGTGGTCTCCGTTCCAGCGCTGGCTCACCTGACCGACTGTGAGGTGGGTGACGCCTGCCCGCTGGCGCTGCACGGTGAAGACGCCATGACGCTCAACTGGCCCTACAACGAGCCCGTGCTGCAGGTGCAGACCGTCGACGACGAGCACGGTATACCCCGGCGCGCGCTGGGACACGCACTGGCCGCGGCTCGCAGTCGGCTCTGACCGGCCTCTGATGGCCGCCTGACCGAGGCGTGGTAGTTGTGTGCAGTCTACAAACGCCCGCCTCGCGCTGCCGACGTCATTAGGTGCTTGTAAAAATGTTGCTTATCTCGTTTCCAAGGCATTGTCAATCATCGAAAGCAGGGACGTAAAGCTCGGTCGCCGCAGACACAATGCTGTGCCTGGTTAAAAGCTCACAAGAACTGTTCCTCATTGGAAAATGCGATATTGAGACAAGCATCACACGAGGGTAAAAACTCGTATCTGTTGGGATGCTTTGAAGTACAAAACACTTTTATATCACAAAATTACCCTATTATCCCTATTTTGTGAATATGCTCCTCAGTTAATCATGATTTGATAACATCATGGAAAGTTTCTCTGACATCACAGTCGCCGCCCGACCGGCCGTGTCAGAGTTGCCACTGTAGCGGGCGGCGTCACTGACTTGGCATTACCGCCTCGCCCCGTGGCAGTACCGCCTCGCTCTGTGGCAGTACCGCCTCGCTCTGTGGCAGTACCGCCTCGCTCTGTTGCAGTACTGTCTCGCTCTGTCACGGCACGGTCCTGCTCTGTCACAATGTGGGCGCCCCGCCCTAATACCGACTCTCTGTGACTTCTGTCTCAATGTAAAGCTGCTCTGTCACTGCACGCACCCATCCCGCCGTACCACTGACAGGGTCCGTCCCAGTGCTCACCCGATCCGTCTTACAATAGACCTTCTCTGTCGCTGCAGTATACCCTCTGTCAGTGCAGTAGACCCTCTGTCACTGCACGCACCCACTCCGCCGCACTGCTGACCGGCTCCGTGCCAGTGCTCACCCGATCCGTCATACAATAGACCTCTGTCAGTGCAGTAGACCCTATGTGTCATCACTGCTGTAGACCTTCTTTGTCACTGCAGTAGACCCTCTCGCTCACTGCAGTGGACCCTATCTATCTCTGCAGTAGACCTTATCTATCAATGCAGTAGACCTCTGTCGCTGCAGTAGACCTTCTGTCACTGCAGTAGACCCTCTGTCACTACAATAGACCCTCTCCGTTGCAACAGTGGGCCCTTTCCGTCACACAGCACACCCTCTCCGCCACTTCATTGGCCTAGTCCATCACAATACCGACCCGATCCGTTTCACAGCAGAGCCTCTCCTTCACTGCATTGACCGGGGACCGTCACATTACCGATCCGGTCCGTCTCACAGCAAAGCTTTTCCGTCACTGCGTTGATCGGGTCCGCCACAATAATGTCCCGTGTCGTGACAGCGCTGACACGTCCCGTGACATTATCCATCCTCTCCGTTCAATAACTGATCCTGTTTGTCGCAGTACATGACAGCGCTGACACGTCCCGTGACATTATCCATCCTCTCCGTTCAATAACTGATCCTGTTTGTCGCAGTACATGACAGCGCTGACACGTCCCGTGACATTATCCATCCTCTTCGTTCAATAACTGATCCTGTTTGTCGCAGTACATGACAGCGCTGACACGTCCCGTGACATTATCCATCCTCTCCGTTCAATAACTGATCCTGTTTGTCGCAGTACATGACAGCGCTGACACGTCCCGTGACATTATCCATCCTCTCCGTTCAATAACTGATCCTGTTTGTCGCAGTACATGACAGCGCTGACACGTCCCGTGACATTATCCATCCTCTCCGTCAGATCCCTGATCCTGTCTGCCGCACCCGCTCCGCCTCGGTGCTGACGCGCTCTGTCGGCCGGCAGTGGCGCTGGCGGTGCGGAGTCAGGAGGCGGCACGCTACTGCCCCCTGCAGGGGGGCGTGCGGCTCTCGTGGTGCGATGAGGTCCTCTCGCCGACGCCGCTAACGGCGGCCGTCTGTCAGCCGACGCTGGCCGGACGGTGGACCACTGCCGACGCCGCCGGCCGACTCCTGCTCCGGGACGCAGCGGCCTCGTGAGTGCTTTAGTCGTACAAATCGTGGCGATATCAATACCTTAGACGGCGCCCCAAGTGGAAGTCGGCCGGGCGAAATGCTTCTGTTGGGGGTCATGCCGAACAATAGTCATACTTTCTTGATATAAGACGGCTTCAAAGTATGCTAAGCTGCCAGGACGCAGACAGAGTGTTGCGCGTGTTGTTGCGATAAAAAATTTTCCTACCGTGCGCAGGCGAATGGTTCTTCCCGCGTACTTTTGCGTCTTGTGTAGCGCCCATCCGACTGCTCGCCCGCTGGACAGAGCTCAGCTCCGATGGGCGGCTGACTGATGCTTTGAGCGTCAAAACTGGCTTTCCCTAACATAGAAAGCGTCTTCTGACCTCTGTCAAGACGGCCTGGGTCGTGTCACTGACGCCCGCTCGCTGCGGCCAGTGGCCCAGGCCAGTGTCCGTGCCGCCGTGTCACTGACGCCCGCTCGCTGCGGCCAGTGGCCCAGGCCAGTGTCCGTGCCGCCGTGTCACTGACGCCCGCTCGCTGCGGCCAGTGGCCCAGGCCAGTGTCCGTGCCGCCGTGTCACTGACGCCCGCTCGCTGCGGCCAGTGGCCCAGGCCAATGTCCGTGCCGCCGTGTCACTGACGCCCGCTTGCTGCGGCCAGTGGCCCAGGCCAGTGTCCGTGCCGCCGTGTCACTGACGCCCGCTCGCTACGGCCAGTGGCCCAGGCCAGTGTCCGTGCCGCCGTATCACTGACGCCCGCTCCCTGCGGCCAGTGGCCCAGGCCGGTGTCCGTGCCGCCGTGTCACTGACGCCCGCTCGCTGCGGCCAGTGGCCTAGGCCAGTGTCCGTGCCGCCGTGTCACTGGCGCCCGCTCGCTGGGACTGTGTGCTCCAGGAGGACCGTCCAGCAGATCCAGCTGCCCGAGGTGGCGCGGCCCTACGGCTGGTTCGGCCTGCACGCCGGACCGGACCAGCACCGGCTGCTGGCCGCCTCATGGGAGTGCATGTACACGATCGACACCAGGGTACGACCACCGCCGTCCACGTCAGGCCTATATAGGCGTGCGCTTGTGGGGAAATGCTCCTTTACTTGCGTATGAAAATCACATTTTTTTGTGAAGTCTGCTGGTTTGAGGCCTGGAAGTGAGTACCGATGATTGGGACCAGCGGCGCTGTATCGACTGCCTGTACAAGTACCGACCGAACCGCGCTCCGTGAGTGTCGTGCTGACAGGTGCTGATCCTGGCCCTTCGGGGATGTTTTTATCTTGGCCCCACAAGGCGCTTCAAGGGACCCCATTCTCCCAACAGCTTGAAAGCCAAGCAAGATAGAGCCACGTGGAGAGCGGCTTTGGAAAGCTCACACCAAAGTGTATGAACAGACGGACAGTGTATGACAGATGTGAATGAACAATGCTGACTATGCGATTTGACAGATCATGTCAGGTCATAAGGCTCAGATGATTTTATATATTTTCTCGTCTCAAGAATGCATCGCGTCACAATGCATATAAATTTGATCAGACGGGCATAAATGGAAATCGGCAGTCGTGACCTTATGTGTCATGTCACATAGACGTAGGAACTGGGGTGTCCGGGGGTGCCATGGCCATTGGCGAATCCAGGGGAGGGGGATACGGTCATGTCCCCCCCCCCCAAAAAAAAAGCTCGGAAAGGGCTCTTGGGAAATATCAAAACTGCAGCCCGGCAATTTTTCTAAAGCTTTGCAAACTATCACAAATGGCTGGATGATGGAAACTAAAGCTGGTGAAACACAAAAACTCCATGCTTCACACAAATATCTTCATTTTGAACAGCATTAGATGCTCTCATATTCGCGGCACAAATAGCATTTTTTTGGACCGGGACCACCATAATTGTCTTCTCAGCTTGCTGATTTAGTGCTAACAGGAGGAGCAGTGGTCTGCGCTCGGCGTCACACGGTTTTTTGGCGCCGGTGCGTGGAGGGTCGGTCGGGGCAGTCCTTGTCCCGGCACCGGCTCACCGTCATGCAAACCCAAGCAACGCTTGGCGACTTTTTCAAGAAAAAGAAAGGGCTAATTTGTGCAATTTCCTAACCAGAGCTCATCAGCGTGAGGTCCCAAGGACCAGGGCCTTATGCTAGGTTTTAGTGATATTTTGTCCGGGAAGGAGCGTATCCAGGGCTAGGACTCAGGGTCCTGTCCATGGTACAGCCATCCTCGGGGACATGACTACATACACAGACGAGGATGGTGGTACGAACAATTAGGCCATCCGCGGTCCTGTCCATGGTACAGCCATCCTCAGGGACATGACTACATACACAGACGAGGATGGTGGTACGAACAATTAGGCGATCCGCGACGCTAGTGCCAGGTCTCAATCTTTCTGTAAAACATTGTGACTGCGTGTTCCGTGATACGGCTGCTGGATACAGCGGCTTTGTGTTGCCCGAGACGGATCCCTGTGTCTTACGGCAGAGTGCGAACTCACAGTCTACCATGGAGTGTTGGAGGTTTTCACCGATTCGGCGAGCGCTGATGTGTCGTACTCCGTGCTGTGTGTACAAGTACATCTGTGTTGACGCCTTCGCGTGGTCCGTTTCGTCAGGCGCCGGAAGCGGCAGTGACTTTCCGCCTGTCGGCAAATGATCACCTATGCCCGCCTGGGGACCGCCTGCACGCTCTGCGACGCAGCGTTTGCCGGGACCACCTGAGCCTGGTGACGAGCAGCCGACACCTGAACGTGCTGGACGACCGGTGGCCGGCGGCGCCGTGGCTGCGCTCGCGGCTGACAGTGCCGCAGGCGCCGCTCTACCTGGGCAGCGCCGCGGGGCCGCACGGCGGCGAGCTGGTGGCCGTGGCCGCCCAGGCCGATCCGCACGTGCAGTGTCTGGCGTACGACTGGGGCGTCGGCCAGGAGGTGGCCGGCTCCCGGCTGTTGGGCTGCGCGCGGCCGCCGCTGCGGGCGGCCGGTCTGGAGGCGACGCGTCGTGCCAGGCTGCCGACGACCGGCCTGAGCGTCCACCGACTGGTGGCAGGCGGCGTCCACCTGTACTCGACCAATAGCTGCGGTGATGTGTTCGTCCACCCGATGGCGGCGGCAGGCGCACCCGGCGTCCGGCCGGACAGCGGCTCCCGCCGCCGCCGCCGCCGCAAGTGTCGCCGCCTGGTGACCACCTGGTGCCGCGCCGTTGATCGGCAGCGCCTGGAGGTGGCCGCCGACACTGTGCAGGAGTGCGATCAACAACATCGGTGGGCGGGTGACCTGACAGGTGAGCTAGGCGACCGTGGTGTGCGCGGCAGGCGTAGCCGACAAAGCTCCCCGGTCGGCTGATACAGCAGTCTGTCGCGTTTTCTGGTGCCAAGGAGCAGCTGAAGTGTTTCGTGTTGCGTACTCGCCTACCGCATCCGGGGTACTTTCCTGCCCAGCCACTACATCCTGTAAATTAGAAGTGACCCCAGCGAGCCGCGTTAGCTCTACCCCACCACATCCGCCATGACAGAAGCATATAGTATGCGAATTTCTAACGGACCCATTCCGTCTGGAGCTGTAGCGAAAAAAGGAAGGGGGTCAAGCAACTAGTGAGTCAGCTTAAAGGGAATCGTTTAATTTGAAGATATTGAAGCAACCATCAGTTATGATGAAACAAGCTCTTATATAACTTTGGTATACTTTTAAGCGGATAAGACTGTTTAAGTCATCCAAATCTGTTTACTAATATGCTCCTCGATACGTCATTGTTTGATTGCATCATCGCACCTTGCACAACATTGATTGAGAACCTCAGCTGGTGACGACGGCCGTGCTATCAGACGGCCGTCCTATCTGGAAATCGTGCTCGCGAACGCCTCATATGAACGACTGGACCATTATATTTGCTCAGCCTTGATAGCCGCATTGCTTCGAAATGGCAGGATTTGAATGGCGTTATTATGACGTCATGAATTTCATGGTGACTGAAGTACTCTCCCCATTCTCGCGGGCGTATAGCCCAGAAACTGATGGCGTTTAGGTCTCAAAAAGGGCAGGGCTGTCAACTGCACCGAAATATATCTTCAAGATGGCTACGTCATTTCAAAACGCCATATAAATATGGAACATTGCTTTGAATGGATCTCCGATGTGGCAATGTTGTGATACATAATGACTCAGCACTCATGCATGTTGCATGCATGCAAGACGCTTAGATGCGTGCATGCATGCATTTGTTGTCTGACTGGGTGTTTGTAGTGGCGCCTGATGCGCTTCCAAGTAATCTAACATGGAAAAGCGTACATGAGTTTTATAGGAAGTCACATACAATTCGATTTCATTGCTGTTTTTCACGGATAATTTATAGTGTTGTTTTATCGTTTGATTTATCTTGAAAACGAAAGGCTCATTTTGGAATCCAGAAATCTACTGGGCGACTAACGTGGGAGAGATCGTTTACCAACATCCAGCACCAAAATCTGACCTGAAGTATGGAAAGATGAGGCAGTAGATTGGTAAAGCCTCTAGTTGTCGGGTTTTAGCAAAAGGCATCTAAAAGGGTGTATGTGGGTCAGATGGTAATAAGGACTTGTATCGTACCGCGCTCTTCCGTGGTTGTCGTGCAGTGCTCTGTTGACGGGCGGTGGGAGGTGCCTGCTGAGCCGACAAACATCGCTAGGTATGCTGTGCGGGCGGGCAGTGGGGTATGACTGGCGTCGAGTAACGGTCGGTGACGGTGCCAGCGCTTCTGGACACTCGGCCGGACACGCCCGAGCCGGAGCCGGAGGTGCCCGAGTGGCGCCAGGTGACGCTCGAGCCCCGCCAGCCTCCCAGTCGAGCGGGCGACACCTCCTGCACCGACGTCTCCACACCTCCCGAGTCCGAAATAGAGGACTTACTCATGCAGTGGTGAGTGCGCGGCCCCTTCGCTCCCGTTGGGGTGGTGAGCGTGAACACCGCCTGGTAGCCGCCAGACTTTTTGAGTGGGTGCAAAAGTCTAACGCTCCACCAGCTGGACTTCTTGTTATTTTGTGTGCAAAATCACACACCATGCAACGATATTCGCAGCATTGCTAATGGATAACGTTTCTCACATCCTATGACATGTGCACCGAATAGGCAAGTGCTAAACACCCGCCATTTTGGCCCGTTCTGCATTTCTGCATCTTCCGTCTTGTCCACCCACCACGCCATTGGCATCGCGGCGGACGGCCAACCCTAGTCTGTATGGACTAATCTCCGTGATGTGTTGGTGTAGCCGTCGTTAGCATCCTGTGTCCCGGCATCAACGCCAAACCCACGCGCCGCTTATGCCGCCAGGGGGGCGGAAGACGCGAGCAACTGCACGCCTCTACCGCGGCTGACGGTGGCCGAAGAGCTGCAAGCCAGCGCGCTCAGTATCGTGGGCTCGCGGCGCCGGCGTCACGTGCCGCGCTGGCAGCTGCGCCGGCGGCGGCTCGCCTCCGAGTCCAGCCACGCCTCGGACGGCACCCCGTCGGCCCGGCCGCCGCCGGCCACGCCCGGCGCCGCTGCCGCCGCCGCCAACAGCTTCACGCAATTTAGCCTGGAGCTGTTCGACGACTAGCCTGCGCCGGCCCGCTTCGGGCGGACGCTGCAGAGCGAGAAAGGTGCTGACGCAACTGCCGCTGGCGTCGCTGCGCGGTGCCTGCGATACCAGATGGGGAGTGCGCGTGCGGTTAGCGGCGTTGGGCAGCTCAAGTCAGCTGTTTGATTAGCTTTATGAACTTGCCTGGTGTGCATGGTGTGGGGAATGACATGTAAAGACGCCAGCCTTCGCTCTTGTCTCAGAAAAAGTGTTGTTCATGTAGCACAAAAGCACAACAGTTCCAGTTGTGTAAGGGGTCCATGTAGTTGGCCACATAACAATATGCTTTTGGCTAGTTTTGTACGGGATGCTGATTTCAACTTGGTCATGAGCGAAGGAGGGTTTATGCGATTTATAAAAGCGGGTAAAAGTTTGTTTTCTGGCAAATGGTTGAAAGAAGTGTGTGGTTTGTGTTTTGTACTTTGTATTTGATAAACAAGAGCTTGCATTTCATCGCCGCAGTTGCTCGGAATGACCAACAGACCCCAGGAAACCGTGGATATCCGTGGCCACTACAGCCTACTGAGGCAGTTCGTAACCAGTGAAATAACTGATGAGTCATTGTAGTGACCGAGTGGTCGGAAACGCTCCAGCAAGACCCGGCACCATCGAAGTCGCCTAACATGATGAGCTCGTTTTAGGGGATGAGCTCCCGAGATTGACGATGGCAGTGAAACACTAGGGGATTCGTGATCACCATGTGTGGCAATCATGCTTGGCAATCTACATGATGTTCCAACCAGGGAATTGAAAACATTGTGCGCGCTGAAAGCTCACTAAGTTACGGGAATTTGTCGTCATCTGCCATTAACCCATTTCTCAAAAAGACAACCTGTTTTTCGGCTTACCCAAAGACAGCATGTAACTCAACGCTGGCGGCGGGCCGGCCGTGCCGTCGGTTTGCAAAGATACAATGGTTAGTTAAAAATGACATCTCCCGCACGCGGAGGACCGAACCAAGCGCAAGCGTCATAGTCGTGGGAGCAATATTGGGCGGCAGCAGAAGTCACATCGGACAGCCGATCTTTCTTCTTCGAACAACCCGTTGGCGGCGCTTTCCTAACTCGGGAAGACCTACCGGTAGCTTACTGGCCGGAACGTGGCATCCCGAAACTTTACCTATCTCCGCGCGCGAGTGCTACTTTGTGAAGTTGAAGAGCTACGTAGGTGGTTCTTGGACCCCCGCACTCCTCCTCTTTCAACAACCAGACTCCAATAGAGTTTTCAGCCAAGAGTGGGGCCCAATACATGTCCCGACTGGGGCTGAAGGGCCTTTCTGTCCCATTTCTGATTGTCTTTTGGGTACTATTGGTACACACGATGCATTGGCCCCCTCTCTGACGCCGAAGGTCCTCTGACCGAAACAGTAGACCCGGAATCGACGCGGGGCCACTCGCCGACACAAAAAGGTCCCAAGCGTAGCGGGTGTGTCGCCCGGTTCGACGCGTTCGGGCCGGTAGGGAAAACGGGCGGAGGGACCCTGCCCGGTGTTGGGCCCTCTGGTCCAGCGGGAGAGAACGCCTCTCAGACTGCCGCCGGAATGTGTGCCGCGGCCAACCGAGCGGAATCGAGTCAGGAGCCTCGGGATCTGACGCGAAGATGGCGGCGTGCCGACTGGGCTGGTAGTGTTTCGGCCGAGGGCAGGCCGCCCCACCAACAGGCCTCGCGCGCGCGTGTGTGTGTGGGGGGGGGGGGAGGGCTCCGTTCTCGGGCGAGGACGGCACGCGCGTAGCTATGTTCTGCACCTGGCGGCCGGGCTGCCTCGTCCGCCGGCCCACCGCGGGAACAGCTGCCGGCCGGACCATCGAGCTCTGGAACCCTGGGCTCACCTGTGTGGCCGTGTTCCGCTTCTAGCCGATTGTAGGTTATTTGTCCCACATACATACATTGATTCAGCGAGAGCGTTGTCGGCGGATTTAGCGAGCGGCGGTTTGTGTGTCGAACGGGCTGTAACGCTGATTGGGATTCACGCCTCACCGGCTGCCAGGGTCAGGTCGAGGCAGCCCGGCTTCTATTACGTAATTTACCAGACATCAGGTATGTGGCATGCGGTGGTGGTGTGGCCGGGACCCCATCCGAGGATCGAAAAGTCCAGAGCTGAGCACCTTAACCACTCTGCCACCATCGCCGTCCGCGGCCCGCCCTGCACCGGTCTCGATAAGCTCCAGGCTGGTGTTGCTGGACCCCCATATTCTGTACGAAGAAGATCGTGAGGTGTGAAAGGAAGAAATTTGTCAAGGTTGACGGAACGGATGGCGAGTGTAAGCCCACGATTCTCTTTGTTCATCCAGTTTATGTATCACAGACCAACTCAGTGGCATACACTTGACCTCGCTGCTCGGGTGGTGAATCACATTTACCTTCAAGCGCGGCACGCGCGTAGTGTTTGCGTGGCGGTTGGCAAGCAGTTAAGTGTATTCGCAGTCAACGCCTGCTTTCCTTTTTACTCGCTTCCTTTCTACTTGAAACGAGGGGTGCAGTTCCATATTCAGTTGCAGGAGATCCATCCGATCCCCAACTTGGACTGAAGCCCGCGGCTTTGAGAAAAAGTGGGCCAAGTGCGGAGAGAAACTCACGTGTTGGCATATAATCGGGGTAGTTTTTTATCGCTCAGCCAACCGACTTATTTTGCGGAATACGCTCCCGCTGTAAACGTGTATAACTGAAGGAACGAATGGTTCGCAGGTCGAGCCACTGAGGGCGTCACACACGAGGGCAGTATTTTCCAGATTCAACTGATAAGACAGTCCTCCCCTTGAGAGTAAAGGCATGTGAAACTCGGGATTAGTCCTGTTTTCAGGAGCTTATGAAGGAATTTGCGATGAGGGGGGGGGGGGAACAACCGCATAAAATCACCGGCAATATAGGTTAGTGTGCCAGGAGCTGGATGACGACATGCGCGCCGACCTTGAGCGGTCATCAAATCAGTCAGTCTTACACATCAATCATCAACTCGTTCAACAAAATGAGTTGTGAAACACCATCAACACATACAGTAAATAACAGGGTCGAACAGCGCGGAAAATTGTATCCATAGTCGCAATACCAACCAGCAGATACAACCGATTTATTTACCGGCTATTTCTGAGGAAATTTGTTACAGAATGGGCTTGGTTTGTGCTATCCGATGTTTCCCGGCTTCCTTTATGCTATTTTACTGCACTTTCAAGCATCTTTTGCACTTCGTACTATTTCTGTGAGAAATGCGACCAGATCTTGGAGAACACTCAGGTTCCTCTCTGTGCTATTTCGTGCGCACATATGGTTTCACTCACTACATAAAGCAAGGGCGTAGTTCGCTATCCAGTGGGAGGGAGAAAGTCACCAACCAAGTCACTGCGGAAATCGCCACTGCTGCCAACACCTTGACTGCCAGGAGCTTCCATGACTGAGACAAAAAAAGAAAAACAGTTAGTGCGATCTTACATCTCACTCTCATTCAGTGATTTAGGCCGTTTAGAACAATATGAATGCGAGGATACTTTTCATCTGCATCCCAACATCTCAGCAAGTGTAACTTTTAATTATGAATTGCGAAAGAAGACTATAAAAATGGCATCTGCATCCCCTTCCCCATATGTGATGTTGAGTTCCTTGTCGGCGCTTTAAGGCAGCTGCTGTACACCCAGCCAACACGCCGACGTCGCCCCGACCTATGCTCGCACTCACCGACGTCCAGCCGACAGGCACGTCGAGCCCACGTCGGCCCGCTGTCCACTCGACCTTCGCCCGGACTTCACCCGGCGCGCTCTCACTCTCGCCAGCCTCCCAGCCGACGTTCGCCAGCCTCCCAGCCGACGTTCGCCAGCCTCCCAGCCGACGTTCGTCAGCCTTCCAGCCGACGACAGCCGACAGACGACGCTCCCCAACCCTCCAGCCGACGTTCCCCATCCCTCCAGCCGACGTTCGCCAGCCTCCCAGCCGACGTTCCCCAGCCTTCCAGCCGACGTTCGCCAGCCCTCCAGC
This sequence comes from Pollicipes pollicipes, assembly GCF_011947565.3. NCBI lineage: Eukaryota > Metazoa > Arthropoda > Thecostraca > Pollicipedomorpha > Pollicipedidae > Pollicipes > Pollicipes pollicipes. The sequence continues at coordinate 31,305,867 of NW_023596576.1, forward strand.
CGACGACAGCCGACAGCCGAAGGGCAGCCGGCAGCTGCCCGCGGGCGAGCGGCGACAAGGTGCACCCGAGCAAGCGCGGAATGTCAATGAAGAATCGCTGCATACAGGAATCGCACGCCACCGATGTAAAAGCTGAACAGGGGTCAGAATGAAATGAAAAAGGTCTGGGCCACTGGCGGCCGGCCGACTGATAATTGGCAAGTCCAGTAACGAATCTCTCCACAAATTAGGTGCAAGACCGCCTAAACTGGTACAAACATAGCACTTGTGCATGCATGACCAAATGCCAGAGCTGTGCAGAACGTCTCGTCGCTTTCCGGGCCCAACTCACGCATAAGAGGCGCACCTTTGGCTGGAGTGCTCCAAGTCCAGCAGAGAACCTCCCTGCAGGCTTAATGCAAAACCAGCCAAAACGGCACAAACGTGGCACGTGTGCACGCATGTGAGATATGGAAGCATTTTCCGGCCATTCTATCGCTTTGGTGCTTGAACATGCCACCGAAAAAGCGGTCTGGGCGGCTGGAAAAGGAACCAACCATCTCGTCGCTTTCAGGTCCCAGCTTGCGCATGATGAGGCGCAACTTGGGCTAGATTGCTCCAAGTCCAGTGTGCGACTTCCCTACAGGGTAGATGTCATGATGGCTAAACGGGTGCAAACGTGGCACGAGTACATCCATGTGAAATACGGAGACATACGTCGACCAGTCTATCACGTGAGGAAGTGTGATTGTTAAGCCTCCATTTCAAAAATGCTCTGAGTGACTGACGGCTGCCTGATCACGTATCGCTTCAAGCCCAGTAACGCACCTCCTTGCAGGCTGGATGCGAGACCGCACAAGCTTATCATACGAGGGCTTCAACTCCCCCCACTTTGAGATACAAATTGATCAAAGCCAGGTGGTGTTTTCACACAGTTGGATATTTTTTTTTTGGGGGGGGGGGCGAAAGTTTTCAATTTTGTTTCATGTTCCAACCTCCGAACTCCCATTGGAAAATTACGCCCCCGCAGGTCGTTGGAGAAGGCTGTCTTCCTTCTACCACACACTAAAATTTTACCACCGCTTCTAGCTCTAGCCGAGTTGGATGGAAGCCGCCCTCTCTTTGCCACGACCGGTTTTCTCAGGAGTGGTGTGTAGGGAAGGCTTTTTCGGTCCCGACGCCCTCCCCCCCTCCCATTCATTTCTTCGTTCTGCTCTGCACAGCTCTGGGATTTGGGCATGCATGCACAAGTTTGTACCAGATTAGGCTGTCTTGCACCTAATTTTTTTAGAAAGGTTCGTCGTTGGACTTGTCAGTTGCCATTCAGCCGGCCATCAGTAGTTCAGACCTCTCGTGCGAGGGCTCAGTGGCTGCTGCTCACACCGTGTTTAAATGTAAAAGTTTAGACTACAAAGTGATAATAAGACGATCGCAGCTGTTGTTACAGCCTTTTTTCATTCTGGCCTCTCTTCAGCTTTTAAATTGGTGGCGCGCGTTTGTTGCACGCCGTGTTTCTTCATTGTCATTCTGCGCCTGCTCGGGTGCACCTTGCCGCCGCATCGCCGGCCGGCGTCCGCCCGTCACCTGTTGGTAGCCGGGCGCAAGAGGTCCCTTAGCGCGTCCCTCACCCTTGCTCGTCCTCAGCAGGCTTTCCGAGCGGTAAGTACTAACTCAATATCTTAGTAGACAGTAGGCACCAAAATTGTATTTCCTTTACAAACGTTCAAGAATTTGCATGATTGTACCATGACGCCGAGGATGTATTGTGATTAGTACATGGTTTGCCTCATTTAGCGCAAAGAGACCTATTGTGGGTTCAAAAGCTGGTAAAAGTACTAATAATTGGAGGTGAAATGAAAATAGTTTTCACATAACACAAAATTGTCGCAAATTAAGCCTGTCTATAAAATAGCACAAAGTGAAGAATGTAGTACATAAATGATCTTATTTAGTTGATAATACATTACCACCATTATTTTCTTTCCATTACAACGTCCAATATTTTGCTAAGCTCGTGACCATGCACTACATGCACATGCTCACCAAATAGTGACTTGCATGAGTTTGCCAGACTATAGAGGAATGCACCACAATTAGTAAAAAATGCATCATGCGTCTGAAAGTGAACTAATTCCAGCACAAATACGTCAAAATACCCAGAACTGGAGGGGAACTAGGAATAATTTTCAGATGGTGCAAAAGTGCCGCCAACTAGCACACATCTTCTTACATTAGCACATAGTGAGAAGAATAGCGCAAAATTGGCCTTATTGAGAACAAAAGAAATTACCAATCTTTATGCGGATGCCTCCCGCCGCCCTGCTTCAGGCACTGTGGTGGCAGCACCATCGCGCAGCGTTCGCCGCCGTACGCCCTCTGGGTCAGTGAGCCGGTGGAGGGCCCGGGTGGGGTGCGCGCGGACGGCCACTGCTCGTGCTACTGAGGCGAGCCGCTGTGGCAAGCGAAATCACCAGACCAGCGGACACTCAAACCAGGCAAGTGATTGGTACACCAAATTCCACCAAATTTTTGCCTGACACTGCAGCGTTCGTAATTGGGTGCGGTACTCATGACATACATCGTTGTTAGGGATTTAGGGACGCATTTGCTTCACAAAATCATATTCGGTGGGGCGATCTAGTCATGTGGGGAATATTGACCGCGAGTTTGATTAACCAACCAGGTTTAAACCTTGCGTGGGATTCATTCTTTCATGTCCAGTCGCAGAATACTCGGATTTCTCTACTCCTCGCATTCTGTTCAACTCCTCCTGCCCCTCCCACGAGCCAGGTATCTCTTCCCATTAACAGCCTGAACTACAGTGCAGGGTTTGCAGCCTACGGCCTTAAGTATTGACAATAAATATGTTATACTCGGGTTGATGCTCGTCGAAATAATGACTACCTTAAACCTGAGGAAATCCCCGGTATGCAAATGGATTTTTTGCTTTCAAAAACAATTCGGAAGGAATCTAGCATTACCGCCATCAACAGCACCCCTTTGAGGAGTCAATTTTCAGGCCACCGAAATTGGTTTGTTAGACGAGGAATTGTGCTGAATTGGTTAAACGTATATGTATAAGATTACGAAGTTAGAATCCGTCGGATTCCTGGTTTTCCACAGCATTTTGAGGCCGTGCGTTTTTCGACGTCCTTGCCAACCGCAGTAATGAAATTCTAGGGCGTGTTGAAGTGGGGCGCCCCGCAGCACGTGTCCCGCTTATACAAGCACGAACATGCTAGAATAAAGGTACGGTATTCAAATAATTTTTGCGCGCCTGTGTTACTCCGAAAGGTTTTTTTTGTGTGCAAAATGCAGAAAAATGTTTTTTTTTGTGCAAAATGCCTCGCCGCTAGTCCTATTCTACCATGACGATGGTGTTGTCTTGTATTGATTATGTGTCCGACCACCCACTACGTCCGTCTTTTGTTGTTGTTTTCATCTGAACATAACTATAAATACTAAATCCATGACGAGTCGGAACTTGAAGGGAAAATAGTTGGATCAGTATTTCAAACGCGTCGTATCGTAGAGTTTCCCCCTCACTCTTCCTGCCAACGTCCGTCACGTTTTTGGGTTCCAAACGTTGAGCCATCACGTTTTCAGAACAGCGTTATCAGGTGATGACGGTACCCGATCTTTTCTTTTTTCCTATACGCCTGGCGTCGCTAATCTTATCGTTAGTCTAAGTGAATGCTCATTAGGGATATCGATGTAAAAGGGAGAATGATAAATGATAACGGAGCATAGGAGAATGGGAGAAAAGCTTGTGTGTGACCCAAAAAACACAAAACAGCGACAGAAAAGCGAAAAAACGGCACTGAACACACCTTTGGTGCGCCGATACGGCGATGATTGATCCTTCCATGCTCCCACTGAATGCTTTCTGCTCGAGTGAATTGGGTACCACACAATTATATGCACTGTAGTTACAAGAGCCTAAAATCGTTTGATCGAGCTGGTAAAAACATCGAAGCGTGGGAACAAGGTATCTTGGACGATGGCGCATGAACTAGTGCATGTCATACGGCGAGTCTTGTTTTCGCATTGGTGGCGCATCAGAGTCACAATGTCGTTTGCCTAGATGTATATATATATATATATATATATATATATATATATATATATATATACATGCACATGCGGGTACGGGTGTCTGTTCATTTTCATGGAAAAGTGGTTTGAGTACGTCGTCAATGCACACAATTTGATGGCGTAAAAAAACATTGCGTGTTTTTGATTCACTTGTTTTTACATTTATGCCCAATTTTTGCTGTCGAGTCGAATTTTGTTCATAAGCATATTTATGTGCCTGAAAAACTTAGACGGAGCATGTGCCTTGGTGGCCCCCTTGAATACACCCCACATGCCTTTAGATAACTGATAGGCTGAATGCCTATTTTATTTTTAATATTTGGTTTACAACGGCTTGATAACTGTGTAAGCACTTCTTAGAGCTATGTATATATACCACTTGTGCGTAAACAAGTTTTGCTTTTTCTAGTCGTGGCGTATTTCTATTTTTGTGCGAAGTGTTATTTGTAGGACTATAATATTGCATGAGATAGTAGATGATCTGTTGCGAAATGACGAGTAGAATGAGATAAACGAGTACGAAGCCAACACGTATTTCATGGGTCTTTCGCGCCCAGCTAGGCTCGTCTGTGAAATAACTGAATCACTCAAGTTCGAATCCCAAGCGACCAGGCGGTGGTGCCATATCTCCAGCCTGGCCCGAAGCCAACCGGCGTTCGGCTCCATGATGTCTCTATTGTACAACACGCGCCACGGCTGTCGCTCCACCAGAGACGTGTGGAAGCCCGACGCCTGCGTGGCTTGCGTGACGCGCAGCCGATGCCGCGTGTCCGACAGGCGGGGCTGATGTCGGACATGTAGGGCCGTGTGTCGGGAGGATGAGGTGGGCGCCGGGCAGCGGTGTTCACCAGACTCGGGCGTTTGGAGAGCGTGCGCTGTTGACCTACAACGTCAGCCGCTCTTGTAAACATGCCCATTTTCAAAGTTTCCCGGAGGAATGCCACGCTATTCTGTCTGGGTGTGTGCAGTGCAGTTTCGTGATCGGGCGGGATGTGGAGCATGCACACGGACGGATGGTTCAGTGCCGCGGCGTGTGGGCGCCATCGGATACCGCCGTACAAACAGAACGGCGTGAGGTTACCGCGACCAATTTGTGGTTGCTTTTTTATGTGGCGGCAAGCGTATGAGTGTGTACTAGTGTGACTAAATTGTTTGGTCCGTTAGGTTTTGCTCCGTGCGGAGCATAGGAAAACAATATTATGACTGTCACTCTCTCCCTCTCCTCTCAAACGATCCCCGACCGACAACTGTTAATGGCCCACAATTCTTGTGACTCAAAGAAGAGGAATGCAATGTGGAATTTGTCGTTTTAGGCCCCTTTTACCCCATAATTAACTGGGGCCTAAGTTGTGATTAATTTCGCCGTGAAAACGATGTCAGATCCACTTTCCCCCATAATTAACTGGGGCCTAAGTGGTGATGAATTTCGCCGTGAAAATGATGTCACATATAGTGCATTTGAAGTGGTCTTGCAAGGTAAGATGTGTGCAAATCATGCTCTATTTGTTCTTCGGAATCAATGGATTTCGATTCCTCCGCTTGGCAAAGTTACCAATGCCCCTTTGTTCTCTGGGTCGGTAGAAGCGCTGATCGAGCTGGGGGTGACAGTCACAGCGGTATTTCGTTGTCAGCCCTTCAGTATGGCACCAGGTTGTCTCGGAGCAGCCGGAACAACCTGCTTTTGTCGGTCGTTGTCCGTGGGTTCAGGTCAGCAGTGACCGGAACCAGTCTGGGTCAGTGCCGGCCGCCTTCGGTGGCCCGACCGGCCCGGTCTCGGCCTGTTCCGCGGAAATTACGGACCAACCGTTCCCACCAGCTGTATGCCCTGATTGTCTGCAGCGCTATAACAAGGTCTCGTCTGGAACGACAATGAGGGGCGCAGCCGAGGAATTTGAAGCCAGCTTCAGATTTTGGCCTCGTTCTAGAGAGCTCTAGAGGAAAGGGCGCGAATACAAGACGGGATTTCATTGTAAAGGACTTCGGGCTCTTCTGCAATTTTACGAGCTACAATAACTTACCTTGGTGTCAGAGCCACGCAAGTATTCATTTAATCAAAGCCTGTTTGCAACAAAGTGATGAAAACACCCATGTCATTCGTCAAAGCCGGAAGAAATCAGGCATTTCCACGAGATTTCTACCCATTACTTTGTATTTCCGGCTGGCACCATGAAGATACGTCTGACGTGCAAAGGCTTTGTAAAAGCGGCGGAATAGCTGATTTGGATCGAAAGCAACTGTTGCCAGTATTGAGACTTTGACACATTATTGTGAGTGTGGTAAACCACTTTTTACAAGGTCTTTGTCTCACGCGGCCTTATTCATATGCATGCTTTAGGTTATAACTCAGTTTTCATGGGAAAAGCGCCTGCCACCATGTAGCCTGAACCACCTGGGGCGCTGAGCCGACCGCAACCGGCAGAGGGTTAGATGTAATCCGTATTAGCTCGGGATCCAGCCAGCCGAACGAAAAAAAAAACTCAGATGCAGCTTGATAAATTCGGCCAATCTCACCCCGAAACCTTTCCATAGTCGCCTAGCATCACTGACAACGTTGCAAGGTGCGAAAATGCCGTTCAAGTCTCTCTAATTTTTGAACAATTACGAGGCCGTCCAACACCCATCAGAAATACCATATAGCTTTGTGGGTGTCATGAAGGGAATGAACGTATCCGTGCGTTCCAGAATAGCACTACGATCACTGTTTTTTGGTGTTTGAATTGTCGGTTACAGAGAATGGTTCACATTTGAAGATATTGAAGCAAACATCGGATTTGATGGAAAAGTTCACTTATAACTATAGGTATACCTTTTAAGAGGCAAGTACTGCTCTACACAGCACCATTCTCTGTTTAGTACATATGCTTCTCAATGCGTCATGGTTTGATTACGTCGTCATACCTTCCACGGCATTGAGAGCCAACTGGCAATCGTAATATGTGGAAATCGCCTTCACGAACGCCAGATATGAACATCTCGACAATTATATTTTCCTTGGCCTTGGTCGCCACATGGCTTATGGAAGGCTCCCTATTAACCGGTAACCAAAAATGGGTGAAAATGACCAAAATGGTCATTTCTATCACACTGGATGAATCACAACCAAAATGAACATTTCACCACCAATCGGATCATTTGCCATCAATTTGGACATTTTCACTACCGGTTTAACGAATGTGCTTACTATTATGCCTACTTAAGTCATCAAACATACGAAACAAATGTCTCCAAAGAACAGTTTCCACCAGACTGGCTGAGGTTTCATCAAATAGGTGAAACAAATCACCCGGATGTAGTAAGAAATCAAGCATTTGTACCAGAATCTAGGATATTCAGCCCAACAGCAAAAACTACCGTATTTTAAACCGAACCAGCACCAACACGGGGTTGTTTTGGGACGTAGACGCCATTACTCACCGTGGGGTTGCGTTGCGAGAGCGAGTCGCTGACTGGCAATGAGTTTCGTACATACCTACACATCCAGGGGCGTTGCCGCCTGGTGGTGGTGTGTGTGTGGGGGGGGGGGGGGGGGCACAGGGGACATATCCTTCCGCTAGGCCCTGAGCGACTTTCGGGACCATCGGTACCACTATTAAGGGCCCGATTGGAGTCCGAAGGGCTGACCGGGAGACGACTCTGGGGCAAACGACCCTGTGCTATGTCTAAGCCAGATGTTGGCTAAACTCGTGGAATAGTACTGGTGCACACGAACTATGCGCATACCTTGAGCGTGCTTTTCGGGATTTTCCTATGCTTAATGATGCTAATCCAATTTTGCGCGTTTAGAGCAATTATATATGACAAAATAAGTGAAATGATCAAAGCTGGGCTCGAGGTCTTGAGCGGGCTTTTTTGGAACTTGCGCGCGGGTGGGCATTTCTAAAAATGGTCAAGGGGCATTCAAAAAACAAGTGGCAGCTCGAGTCACAGCAATTTGATTTCCGAATACTTGTTATCTGGCTGCGTCTTGCAGAGTTTAGCTGAAGCTCCCACTCGCGGGCGTCCGCAGATACCACAACATGAGTTGGGGCTTGGCGTGAGACCTTCACATATCCAGGTCAAAGGACGTCTGCCCCGTGATACGGCGGCGGCCAACTCAATCCAGACACGCTTTGGCGAGCAGCGGATGTTGGGGTTTGCGCCAGAGGTTGTGCGCCGCTGACTGCTGATTGGCTGGCGTCCAGTCACACCACCAGGCGACTTTGATGCGTCACAGTGCCTCGCCGTCCACGTGGGGTCAGCGGCTACGCCGTCGTCCCGCTCCTGCCGCCAGCCGAGTCCGCAGTGTGGGCCGCTCCGGGGTCAGTGGAAGCCGATCCCGTTTATCGTCCGGTGGGGCAATGTCCAAGTTTTGTGTTTGCAATGCGGGCTCGATGGGAGCAGTGACACTTTGAGGCCGCAAATTGAGAAACAGGTGTTTGTAGCAGAGGGACTTGGTTTGGATACATAATACATTGCGAGGAAGGCATGCAATTTCAATGCTTGGTCATTCTTCGATGGTGAGAGGGGCTGGACGGGTGGTCTGACACCGACTTGTGTGAAGGTTCCTAGCGCGATTACATCATTTCCAACAATAACAAACTCCAGCGCTCTCCTCGGAGACCGAAAATTGTTCAAGGGGCGAGATGCTACATTCGATGCCTAAACAAACCTTCACAGTGTAGAAGTGTGTTAGTGCAGTGCCGCTACAGGGCTTAAGGCGGCTTTTGGTCGTGTTTAGACTTTGTCCGCAGTTGCGCGACGAACCCACACAGCTTATCAAAAGAGCTGTGAAGCACGGCCTTAAGGGCCCACCAGGCTCTTACAATTTTATGCCTACCAAAACGAGGAAAATATAGCGATTTTAAAGGCGGCAATCTTGCCAAAACCGAACGACAGAAACAGTGCTATTTCGGCGTTGTTCTTTCTTGAACGGTAACACTACCATAACCGAGATCTCAAGTGACATCTGCGTATAAAATGCTCGTGTTAAAACCAAGGCTGAAGAAATACTGCAACATCAGGAGTCAACGACTGGCAAAGTTAGAAACTGCGAAAAGAAACACGTTCCAACGGAGCAACACGATGTTTGGAAGGCTAAATGTTATGTGGGTGTCCATGTGTTTTGACTCAATCGCCTGAAAGGGATTGGCCTTACCGGAAAACTGTTTTAAGTTGAATATCTTAGAAAGTTACAGCATTCTCTCCCATTCATTTGATATCACTTTTCTTGCCAGGCGGTTTTTCTTTTCCGCCGTAATATTGCCGCAGTGTGGGCGTCGACATTGGTCCCGATGGGAATCGAACACCACCTGGTGGTACTTTAACGTGGTAGCGTTTTAATGCCTGGCGTTACGACCAAAGACGTTTATATGTTTTGACCGCGTTTTAATCTTTGACGTTACGACCGACGACAAAACGCGGATGCGGCAGTATTTCAGCTGTCAGGAACAGACTTGTGTGCGACTAAAATTCTTTGAGTTGGTTCAGGTCTGACTCCCAGATTTTGGGATCTGATTCAGCTCACGACTCAACGCCCTCCCAGATTTATCGACTGAGCTCAGACTCATCGCTTGCACTGAATCATTTGACTCATAAGCTCAGCTTGTAGATCAAAATTCGGATTCAGTGATCTCTCTCTGTCTCTCTCTCTCTCTCCAGTTATATATATATATATATATATATATATATATATATATATATATAATCTCTGTCAAGTCTAAGCTATGAGACCATCATATTCTTCTTGACACATATGACCTAGACCCATTAGTTGTATAGCATAGTGTGGACTAGACTGCACTTAACCTGAAATTTGGCAGTCTGCACCTGCCAGGTGCCATCCAGATGCATTCACAGTTAGGTGATTTCACTTCCGTTGGCCAGTACCAGCTATGCCGTCAGCGATGGCATCAGACATGTGCACAATCTAATATCAGATTGCAGGGCTTGCAAAAGCGATAAGCTAACATAAGTTAAAAACAAACATAATGTGGCCTTACCTGCTTAACTGAACTTAATAGGCATTACCAACTACAGTTCATTTGTCACAAACCTCACAGGCAATCCCAGCAAATATCCACTTCACTCGACCCACGTCCTCCAGTCAGCAGGGAACTGACCTAAACTCGACTCTGAATAAGCGAACAACAGATAGGCTAACTCGGGCGCCGACTATCACTTCCACCTGGATACCCTAAAATCATCTAATCGGTCACTCTACGACAGGTTAGGAATCAAAACGGGTGTCTGCACTGCGTAGAGTTTAGTATTGTGCGCCACTTTACCAGCATTACAAGTTGGAGGCAAAATTCTCACAAGCTGCATGCTGCCTGGAAAAAAATGTTGACGATATCCCTAGGTCATGTGCGATATACAATGCGCATATGAAACAAAAGAACCTTACTGTTTACACCATATAGGCTCAGCAAACAGTTCAAGTGGTAGTGAATGAGGGGTCGGGTATGGATTAGTTCATTGTTGTGACAACTGACATTGAAAAATGACTATCCCTTAGATTTACACAGATTGCAGACAATCAAACAATCATGTTGATTAGACAGATGGATAATCAAATAGACAATCAGGCGATCAGGTAGCAGTTTTTACAGGTAGCAGACAACCTTTTACTGATTTTAGAGCAGGATATAGGAATGTGGGGTGTCTGGTTCCTAGCTGAAATATGATAAACTTAAGTTCAGGGTAAACATTATTGTTATCTATTTGGAAATTACAATAGCAAACTTTGCGCTGAGTTTTCGAAAATAGCTTGATAACTAATGCCGCTTGCTGTTCTTTTCAGCACCGTGGAAAGGTCTGTTTATTTGTATGGGTGTGCTATTTTCTCATGTTACCACTATATTTGAGCCATACGATAATGGCTCACTGACACAACATTGTTGGCACTGATTGACCCACGATTCAGCTCATCAAATTTGTGAAGAATGTGATTTAGCTCATGACCCAAAGCGGCATTCTTTCCAGTGAATCGATTCAGTTTACGACTCAACTCAAAATGATTGACTCGTGAGTTGATTCATGACTCAGCTCGAGTCGAACACAAGTCTGGTGAGGAATGTTGTGATCAGAAAAGTTCGCTTGCTACCAGAAAGTTTGGCCTGTTCTAGGCAAGTGCAAGTCGGATAAGCCATTTTCGGTGCCCAATCCGTCTTGTTGGAATATTTTTTCGTACATGCGTTTCCTAACAACGTGATGTCCGTGGTGTTAGAAAAAGCGCTGACCGAAATCGTTTAGCTATCAATGTTCTGGGAAAATGCCTTGTCTCACGAAATATAAAGGACGACAAGAGATATATTCAACACATCGTTTGGTATGTACATTTGTATTTTCCTGTGGCTCTACAACCAACTTTCGAGAACATCGAAAAACTGTGCCCTGGAACATGCAAGTTCAGATCACTAAAACCTGCATTGTCGCACATATGAAGGCAGCGAATCTTTCCCAGATATTTTGTGTTTGCTTCTTTCTGTTGTTTCTATGTATTCTTTTGTAATTGGTTTGGGCGTCACACAGAGCCATCCAATGGTCATAAGATCTCTACGTGGTCTAGGGGCTTAAAATTGTATTTCGTTGAGAGTCTCGACTTCTCGGGCCCCTATCAAATCGCAGCTGAGCCCACGAGCGTATGCTCCGCCCTCTCCTCGTTCTCCCATCGTCATCTTAATCTCTCATGCTGACATGGATCCCTACAAAATGGTAATGAAAATCCCGCAAGGCAGGCTTTCGTGGACGATCTTGGAAAACGGAAAATGATAACAAAGGAAAACATGAAGGTATAAGAACCTAATTGTGCCTACTTTTTAACACAGCAAAATAACGAGGGCCGCATGAGAAGATAATTTATATATACCTGATTGGTGTTCATACTTAGATTTGACTCAGTTATATGTTACATTCACTAAGCACGTTTAGATGGACTTAGTGTTTACGGTACCCCAGATTGATCCATCGCGCGCTCACTCCTTCCCTGAACAGATTTTGCGAAGTTAGGGTTCTGATAGAAATCTATGCTCCCTAAAAATAATTAGTCATTGCACACGCTCCTGGATATCTGTTCTCAAAGCAGTGGAAGCTAAATCACGCCAGTTATCCAAAGCCCTATACTTTTAGTATATTCCATGTTGTAACTTGTATAAAGACCGACGCAAAACGGGATCCCCGGTGGTCGTACGAGAATATCCACTGCACGGGTGCAGATTGGAGCAGACAGGGCCTCGCGCCACGTCAGCTGGTACATTCTCCCATTTGTTGGAATTCTGTCGGCTGTATTATTTTAATGGTGTGGCCATTGAATGAGTTGGTGCACTGTACCGGACGTCACTGACTTTCAACTGCGATGTTCCGCCAGTCCGCCGGTCCGCCAATTTCCAGTAGTCCGCGTACCATAATGCCGGGTAAACTTTCCAAGACATTCAAATTGTGGACGGTAATATGAAAGAAATCATCAGCTTTAACATGCCAGGCGAGTGTATTCAGAGCGACAGAACACACCTGTGGCAGACACAACGCATTCCGCGTAAACCAGACATAGCTCATCCCGTACAAAGGGCTTCTCACAAACACAGTAAAACAACATTCCCATGTTGTACAAGTGATTTGTGCAGTAGCACCGGAGGCCGCACCAAGCACGGAGTACAATTTTCCATCCTCGGGCGAACACATCGTCCTCAAACCATAAAACACATCATCAAACGCCATCATTACACGTCAGCGCATCAAGCCCGCCCCGCCTCCGCAACCCCGCGGACAGCAGCAGCCCGAGCCGAGCCGGTAACCGGGACCGGCATGTAGCGAGCGGCTGGGCACCTCAAAACAGGCTTTGCAGGTTCCTGAACACATTACCTCTACTCCTCAGTACCATGAAAATGCCAGATATCCTCAACACCTTCCTCAAACATATCTAGACTTAAATGCGGCCATCACCTCAAACCCTCTACTTCGAACGACCAGAAAGGCCTCAGACAGCAAAGCTCTATTATTCCGTATCGAGAGTTATCTACTGAAATGTCCATATATTTCCATAAGGAGGTACCTGATGTGCATGCAACGATCAAAGGACTGAAATGAGATTAAACAATCTGCAGAAGAACATTTCTATGGTGGTTGTCTGCTTGTTTAACAATCAAACTTGCCGTTTCATGACATCAACTTGACATGACACGTTCAGCGACCCAGCGCTCAGTTTTGGTCGACGCAGTCTTGCAGGCTGTGCGGCGTTGCGGCACCACGCTGCCCCAGATCCTGCCGGTACGGGTGATCACCCCTGCCAGCCTTCGGAAGACTACCGGCCTGCACACGCCGCCATCCTCGAAGTGGACAGCTCTTCCGCCCCAGCGGTCGGAGGACAGGGATGGTGGCCACGTTTTTCCGCTGACCTAGTTGACGCTGCGTGTAGAGCTGGCTCGAGCGACGGAGGGCGTGGCGGCGCGCCAGTCTGTGATGAATGCTGACAGTGCCTTGTCCCAAGTCGGGCCTCGCTCAGTGTGATCGTCCAGGCCCTGAAGAATGAACTCCCGCATCTTGGCTGGGAGATCCGACAGGATGTTGCATGTACCGGCCGTTGGATCAGCCGCAGACGGGGGACCGCGAATCGCTGCGGGCGCCGACAGGGCTGACGATCTGACGTCACGAGGGATGTATGAAATCATCGTCATCGCTATCGTCCTCGACTCGTTCCCATGCATTCTCCGTGAGAGACTGAAGGGCCGGCGTCTCGATGGCCACCCCGCACGCCCCTGGCGTCCGGTTTTTTACCCTGCTTACATGGGCAGCCGAGGGCAATTTGAATTAAGATTGGAACAGATCATGCGAAGGCGAACCTCTCACTAACGCGCGTTTACACGGGCGAGACCGGCTGTACGTGGGATTAACCGTCGGTATTTCGATTCGGCTTAGGAACAGATTGTGGGCGGAAATTGCGCTTTTGAGACGAACTGTGCTGCCGGTACTTTGCGTATAGATGGCGAATGTGAAGAGCCGTGGTGGACACGACACGGCCTCGAGGACGAGGAGCAGGATGGACTCTGTTGGAAGAACGATCTGTGCGGAACTCATAGGCTTTATGGCCACAACACAAAAGCACTAAAGCACAAGCCAAGGCACTTAAAGCACTTAAGTTATGCAGTCAGCATTGCGAAATGTGCACCTAAGTTATAGTCTTGTATGAAAATTTTAATATTGAGCATAATACACGTAAACATCGTGCATTACAACAAGCAAGATGATAGATTTGCACAAGACAGGAAATACTAATATCCAGATATTCCAGCATATAGTTCAGCTACAAGCAATTTCTTTCATCGCAGGTATGCAATCAAGAACAACAAGGAAGTGAGCAGCTAAACAAAGCTATAAGCCACTTCATGACAATGGCAGAAACGACGTCAGACCAGCATGCATTAGACCATACATGCATGGCAATACCTCCAAAAAGTGCGGGCAAGGCTACTGCCCCCTTTCGGCAATGTAGACTGTGGCGTGCTGTTCTGACTGGCATTATTTACGGTGATATTTAAAATACACCTGGGGCCTGTGACACGTGAATATTTGTTGTCATGTAGTGGCTAGCAGCAAGTGAACATTTTCTTATATTGGCCAATCAATGGCAAATTTCTGAGCCCCTTGCTTCCCTGCCATTTGACCACAGTTGGTCTGCCACTGTCCTGCATTGTGGCGTTACTTCACATTTCTTTGAGTGGTCAGTCACCGAATATTGAGCACATTCTTCCATCCAATAGCTTGTCAACCGAATGCCAAAGACATGAATGAGGATTGAAAGAATGAGGATTGTCTGCAAAATACCTGGGGCCTCTAGGCATTTACGTAAAGACAGAAGTACAGTAGTATTCTCTGTAAGTCTTTCAAGGGCGATTCAAAAACGAATAATGTGAGTACAAGTCGAAAAAGCAAAATGACCAATGCTAGTTCCGTATAGCTTTTGGAAATATAGAGCCTGTCCCAGATGTAAATTAGTCTAACCTTGAAACGGTAAGGTAGCACCATACACAGCTGACGCCTGCTTCCTGAATAGGTCAGCCGCCTAACAAGCGTAAATTACTTGAGCATTTCTGTGCCACTGGCCATCCAAGGCCCTGAATAATTGGAATGCTTGTGTCAGCATAATGCTAACTTTGCCTTCTTCCCAACTCTTATTTTTCTTTTCCATCTTGGACTTGGATCGTCTTGAGCCATGAGCAAAAACCATTGAAAAGCGACAACACCAAATAGACTGAAATGGCCTCGTCCTAGATTAAGGCGCATAACCTCCAGGGCTCAGGCGTAAAAATGGCCTTGAACAGAACTCCACATGCCGGGCATTATCAGTAAGATGCGCCATTTACGGCGAGTATGCTTTTGACAGCATTGGCCATCGATAATTAGACCGACATCCCCTCCCGAACGGATAATCCGCTCACGGTATAGGATTTCCGCCGGCGCGTGATTGGAATCAGCGGAACGGCGCGTATGTGCATACATGGGCCCGATAGTTCGAATCGAGGACGGGTCCCGGCTTGACTCGAATCACAGCTGCCCATATAAACGGGGTATATGACGGGGCTGGCCTCCGCCCCAGGGTGGCAACCCATCCAGATAGCGCATCACGCCATCCTGCCAAGCAAAAGGAGTTCAACCACAATTTGAAAACCGGCGGGTTTTATTGGAAGAAGGCAATGTGTGCCCTGTAAAGATTGTGTGCAATGTACGGAGACAACTAAGGTGTGTCCGATTAACTGTTACAGCATAGTCCTTTCCGCAAGCTACTAGGTCGTTCTTTCAGTTTCAATGCCTGAAAAGCTTAAGCCTCCAATTGCTTCTGACTGTGCTCGGTTGAGTTTCAGTTTAAAACCGTTTGAGGTAACACCAACACATTTTGACCTTCCATAAGCACCAACCGCAAGTATTTTTTTGCAAAGCAAAGCGTAGTGCGTCTAGCGGGAGGTAGACGTACGGCGGAACAATGATTTAAGAGTTGATGCTTCAAGCATTACAAATTACCTTGAAACCGTATGCTCGGCGTGAGTCTTCGAAACCGTCCAATCTCGCCACCTGCGTTTTGGGCAACCCTTTGCACGCGCTGGGTATCGGGTGTGAGGATGTAAAAGCCCTGTGGACTGTACTGATGCTCCTGAGACGGGTATTTCTAACCACATGGTCTGTAAGGGTCATCAAGACCTTGAGGCTTAGCCGTCTGTTTCTCGTGCAGCCCTTAACTTCTTGCACCGGGTATTAGGTATTTGAATGTGTTCGATGGAGTGATGGCTTATCTTGGTATTTTTTTATTGCCAGGGTCTGCACAGCTAGGATTTTTTTGTCTTTTGCCGTTGGCTGTGTCTATGTCATAAATAGGCGTGTGAGATCGCGAGCACTCCTTTGAAATCCTGTTAAAAGCATGCTAGAGCCACAAAGATAAAAAACTGACTTTGTGTAAACCAGGGTCAATAAAAAGTTATTTCATACCAATCAAAGATATTCTGGCATTTTAAGCACACAGGTCATTGCTAAAAGACATAAACTCCATCACCACCATCATTTCTTGTGCTCATTTAAAATGATCAGCAGAAATTCAAGGTATCATGCTCCTTGGAAAACACATGGATATTTAGAAATTGTCCTGAGATGTTCTGTCTTATTTCACGTTGTCTGTGAGAGCAATAATTTTAAATGGAACAGACAATGCGATCAATGTAGATCCAAACTGCAAAACAAAATGCACGTTACCATTAACATGTCTGGGGTGGGGTAGACCATCTATGGCGCGGCAATGACATGGAAACAATGTCAGCACATACTCCGTAAATCCAAGAGCTCATAGTTTGGCACACATGCGCCACCAACGTCAGTGCTTAGAAAGCAAATGTTCCAGGGAATTGTGATGTTGCTTAGGTTATGTAAGGCAAACATACTCGAACAGCGTACCTTTTTGCACGAACAACTTGAAAATTCAGTGTTATTGGCCCGTCCAGAGTTTCACACACATGAGCGTCAGGATCAGTGCAAAGATGTCTTGTAGGTGTCCGGTGCAGTGGATGTTTTTTACAGACTGAATGCTTACATTTTGTGTTATAATGGCATCATTTAAAAGACCTATGGATCACTTTCCAACACTGATCTTTGTACACTGAATTGCTAAATTCACTAGCAGATAAATAAAAACAATTATATTTTTTGTCAAAATATCAGCATATTTCGTCATACTCTGCAATGACACTTGACTTGACATCAGCGTAATGGAAAACTCATTTATCGATTCCCCGACAGTCTCCTAGCTGATTTCGCGTAGAAGGAAAACTGCTGCGTAGGAGCTTAAAATTTCCGCGAGGTGATGCTCGTTACCCGTACAAATGTGTAATTAAATATGATAATTATGTAAAGAACAGACTGAGTCTAGCCAACAACACCCAAAACTATCCCCTGCAGGTATCATCAGACTGTAATGCTTTTCCCACGCAGGGAGGATAAATCAATACCACCACAACCGACATCAAGCGAAGGCCTACGTCACAAGCGGCCGCCACCGATGCACCATAGTCATATCAGGATGCTGAAGCCGACCCAAGGTTATAGAAACGCGTTTTCAGTGCGTCGCTTGTGCGCCACAAATGTGAAACATAACAAACCAGACGTAATTCGTCAGCACTTTTGCTCACGTTGTTTATTTCGGTTACCTGTAAACGCATTTACGAAAAAAATATGCGTCTTCTTATAATACGCTTAAAGGTGGTTGGTCCTTCCTTCGTCCTTTCTCCAGATCGGAGCCGCAGCTCATATGACTTTCCCCTCGCGCTATCCTGCGTACCGCGCCAGTATCGGTGCGTGGGTTTGCCGAGCACGCACGGCTGACGGGCCGCCGCATGACGCCTGGCTCCCAGTGACACCCGGGCAGACATCCCACCCCGCCCCGGCGGCGACGCCCGCGGCCGTCCCGTGACGTAACAGCACCGTCTGGAGGGGGCCGGCGGCGCGCTTTCCTTACGTTGGTTTCTCCACACGTGACGCGCCGGCCGACACGCCAGCATAGCCCGAGCCCCACCGAGGCGGCGGCGGCCGGGGCCAGTTTTCTAACGGGCCGCGCGCGACCCGACTCCCGGCCGCCAGGCGTGCGGTCATGCCAGTTCAAACGGTGCCGCGCCGTCACGCGGTGATCCTCGACCCGGGCGCGCATGCGCCGTGCGACGTTCGTCGAGAAGGTCAAGGTGCAGTGGTGAATGCTGGAGTGATGCCTGCGGCGGGTCGCGCTGGAGGCACGTGGAGCCAGCTGGGTGGGGAGGTCGCGTTGGTACGCCGCGATTCATTCGCAGCCGGCTGCCGGTTTGAAAAGGCTCCCTTTTAACCGGTCACCAAGAATGAATTAAACGTAACCAAAATGGTCTACCAGATTGAGTGAATCACAACCAATATGAATACCTCACCACCGATCAGATTATTGTCATCAATATGGACGTTTTCACTACCAGCTTAAAGAAGCTGCTAACCCTAATGCCTACTCAAGTCACCAGATACACGATGGAAATGTCTGGAAAAAGGGTTTCCACCAGGCTGGCTGAGGTTCCACGAAATGGGTGAAACAAATCGCCAAGATATGGTAGGAAATCAAGGATGTCTACCAGCATCTAGGATAACCAGCCCACCAGCAAACAAAACGACCACATTTTAAACCAAACTGGCATCAACTTAGAAATGTTTTGGGACGCAGACGCCATCATTCACCTTTTAGTTGCGTTGTGAGAGCGAGTTGCTGACTAGCAATGAGTTTCGTATGCGTTTACATGTCCAGGGCCGTAGCCAGCTGGCGGGGGGGGGGGGGGGGGGAAGGCACCAGGGACATATCTTCCCGCTAGGCCCTGAATGATTTTCAGGACCATCAGCACAAACTATTAAGGGCCGAGTCCGAAGGGCTGGCCGGGTGACGACCCCGGGGCAAAGGCCCGGCCCTCAAAGGTCAGGCAAAGGGACTCGTCGCGCCTGTGGGGTTCCGCGAACGACAGAGGCCCTTACGTATGTCCAAGATCAGCAATGCCGAGCAGTTAGCTATGAGTCATCTTGGACTCTGGGGTCCTATTAAGAAGCAGGGACAATGGCAGTGTCCACAGTTGTTACTGAAGTCCTCCTGCGTTGACCGGGGCCTCTGAAACAAGGTGGCTCCCTGTATCAACACACAGAGTGATTTACAGGGGAGCCTGTGTCCGCAAGGGTCTGCTAGTGATACAGAGGCACATTCTGCTGAAAAAGAACAGGACGGGAACCTGAAAGTCAGAGAGCCACTTGCGTTGGTGGAGTTCCTCGTTGCCCGACGTGGAATGGAAATATAAGAAATTTCAATTGAGTGGTCAACAATGAGACAGTAGAAAGGTCTGGCCGGTCACGGACTCGAGGACCGAACAGGAGCTCTTCAGGGCCCCTGAGTTTAATTAATTTTGGCCATTGCTTCCTTGCCCATATCCTTGCCCCTGCCCTTGACCTCACCCCGCCCTCATCAGTGCCCTTCCCCCGTAATCGGTGGTTTCAGCCCTGATATTGGGCCGGTTTACCATACCAAGTTTTAACTGACACCGATGGTGATGGCTTAGCCTTCTGGTGATAAACTGGGCGTTTCGGATTGCTTCTTCAGTTGGTGATCAGGTTGTGTACTTCGGTGATGGAGTTGGTCATCATCCTGGTTGTCCAATTAATTTTGTCCCGTTCGGAAATGGCTCCAGGTAAGGACTTTTATCACACTTTGTCTTTTTTCACCGTTTGTTGGACATACATAAAACCATAGCGCCCTGAAGGCCAATAGCACACTGAAACGAGTCATCTCGTACCATTGTGCGCGGGCAAATGCTTTGTT
This sequence comes from Pollicipes pollicipes, assembly GCF_011947565.3. NCBI lineage: Eukaryota > Metazoa > Arthropoda > Thecostraca > Pollicipedomorpha > Pollicipedidae > Pollicipes > Pollicipes pollicipes. Next base: position 31,325,764 of record NW_023596576.1, read on the forward strand.
TCCCCGGCTGGATGCCGGGGTGTGCACAACTGGTACCAAACACACAAGTGCGCACACACAGGCACACTCGTGTCGAAAGTCCTGTATTAATGTCTCCGCCTGCGAACTATTTGACGGCAATACTGGAGCCAGACGTTGGGTGTTTTACGATGGGATCTCAAAAAACGGCCCAGAGCCCTTCGTTCTTTCCTAACAGTCGCAACCCTTTTGAAATATCATAACTATACCTTACGCGTTGACCAAAGAAGTGTGGACAAAGAGCATGGTATCCACTTAGAGCAATCCCCAATTTGCTGTTTTCTCAGAAGCGAAATTGGGTTCTTTCGTTGAAAAAAGGATTTCTCTGCCACTTTTCCTTGAGAATTTCTACCAGTCATATTTTGCCTAGTGTTAACACGTGCGTAGCGCTCTCCATAAACGCTGGATCGTTGAACACTGAACGACCATGTGCTGAATGTGGTATGACATTGCCGTTCGTTTTGGTTAGAAATGTGTGATGTAGTTTTCTCAGCTGAGTCGGTACGCGATATTTTCACATCACCTCCTGTTGATTGGCTGACGTATTTCATGTCAGACAAAATCAGCTGTAAGGGCATGTCTTGCATTTTATTTGACTTGTCCAGGAACAGGGACACGCCAACGAGTTTTCGTAATGGCCTCATACGCCCTTTGAGTACCGCTTGCCAGTTTATTCAAGCCAGATATCCTCGTGTCGCTTACATTGTTGATGAACCACGCTGGGGATGCTTTCAGTCAGATGGTATCTGTGGGATCGGAGCAAAGCAAGCTACACAATCGCATTTATACAATTTTCTTTTGATACCCGGATGTTTGAATCAACCTTCGTTCGTTAGTGGTTGTCTTTGCGATGTCCGTTATTTGTGCATCTGTTTTGAATATATGGCACACCATTTTGGGTTCAGAAGTAAAGTCGTCAAGAGAACATCTTCGAGGAAAAAAATCGCTCATCACTCATGTGCCAAGTACGTGCCAGGTGCTTCCTACCCCTTCCTTTGCCGCGAGTGTTATGGGTGGGTGGGCTCGTGCGTACGTGCGTGCGTGCGTACGTGCGTGCGTGCGTGCGTGCATGCGTGCGTGCATGCACGCGTGCGTGTTTGTGTGCGTGTGTGCGTGCCGTCATTTGCTCTGTTTGCGCAAGCAGATGCGGTCCTAATTAACTGCGAACCCGGCCTCGAGGAGAGTTATCGGGCCCATGTTAAAGAGAGTGTTCCACGTACGGAGATATGGAAACATGCATAAGATTTTATGGAATAAGCTCACTTCTGACGATTGGTAAACTTGTCAGTGGAAAAGACTGCTCTAGACGACACAATGTTTGTGTTAAGTAAAATGCGCAACACGTCATTATTTGATTGCGCCATCGTACCACGCACAACGTTGATCGCGAGGCAGTTGACGGCCGTGATAGCTGGAAATTGCGCTCACGAACACCAGGTATGAACAACTTAACACTTTATTTTTCTTGGTCTTGATCGTCGTATAGCTGGTGGAATGGCAGGATTTTAACTTTATTATGGCGTCATGGGTGTCAGGGTGATCCTGAAATAGTGTGTACGGAAAAGTCTGCACATCTAAGCGCACGTATAGCTCAGAAACTAGACGGTTTAACTGGAGAAGGATAGGGCTGTGAACTATACCGGGTGATGTTTTATGTTTCTAGTTCAGTTCAAACCCTTTGCAAATGTTGAGCACTCTTTGAATTGTCAGATTCTGAGATCTGTTATTTTTCCATTCCCTTTAACATTCCCTTTAACACTTGCGCGCCGTTCGACAAATGCGAATCACACGCCGGATCCTAAAAATCGCTTCCCATGAGAGAATTCTCGATTCAAGAAGGGGATTGTTTCCAAATCCCCGCCTGTCGTCCCCAATTTCAAAGCTTCATGTTTCTGTTTCCCTTCCTTGGCGTTTGTTTCATTGTGTTGCGTCTACCGCCCGTGATCCACACGCTTTCTGTCCCGCAGCTGTCCTACCCTGTCGCCGTCCCTGCTGCCGAACCTTTCCCAGCGGCCCTCCCCATTCCTGGTCCACAGTCGGATTGTCCCTTCCGGCTTAAATTCGAGCTACCGTTGGCCTCCAATGTACACAGGGTAATTCGGTGTTCAATAATAAAGTAAATTCAGCAATTCATTCAAGCAGTGCAAACACATGGATATGTTGAACATGTCGCAAAGTCTGCTTGTGTGCAAGATGCACTAGGAACTTCCAATCCCAATGTTTCCGAAAGACCGCATTGGTTCCTGAAGCAAGGCCCGTCTTCCTCAACAGTGCTCTTTCTGGCAAGCCAAGTCAGGTTGTCACGACGGCCGGACTGTGACGGGATGGCCGTGTCATTGCTCTGCATATGACACCCTCAAAGCTTGCATAGTTTTTCTAAGCAGAAATTGTAGCTCAAACAGAAATTGTCATTTTAACTGGAGTTGTTGTACTGGGATGATGACGTGAGGGTCTGCGCAACGAGTCAATGGTGCAAGAACGTTAACATCTCAAACACTCATCTCTAAAACACCGGATCAAATTTCTAATTAGCAGACGCTTACCTAGACAACATCGCTTTGTCATAAAAGTTGATGGGATCTTGGCACACCGCTACTGACATCACATGCAAGTAAATAAAGCGAAATTATACCCAAATCACCAATTGTCGGGTTCTGCAGCCACAGGCAGAAATCTCAAAGCGTCTGGTTCTGTGGCTTCTGGTGGGGATCCTACAGTCTCTGGCTCTGCGACTACTGGCGGGGACCTCAAAGCCTTGGCTTCTTATTCACTGGGCGGCTTTATTGCCTTTCGGGTCCGCGACATTCGTGACTATTATTCGTGACATTCGTGAAATTCGTGGCTATTTACATACCATGTAGTGTCATATGAAGAAGTTCGCCGCACACCCATTGTCTACGACACCAGGAGCAAGGCTGTTGACAGTTTGACCTGTTTCAGACCCAGGCGCCGGTTGATGCTGGCCTTCGCGGAGGACCCGTCCTCACTGTAGTATGAGCGGCGCCCTGTGGAGAGTCGTCGCCGCACTGCTCCTTCTTGTGTCGTCAGAAGGTGAGAGGGCTGGCGATACCACACCGCACCGCACCGCACCGCACCGCACCGCACCGCACCGCACCGCACCGC